>NC_134485.1:323429920-323512737 GCF_040206685.1 Ascaphus truei | reverse complement strand
ATGCCCCATCATCATATTCCCCCCCCCCATGCCCCATCATCATATTCCCCCCCCCCATGCCCCATCATCATATTCCCCCCCCCATGCCCCATCATCATATCCCCCCCATGCCCCATCATCATATTCCCCCCCCATGCCCCATCATCATATTCCCCCCCCATGCCCCATGATCATATCCCCCCCCCATGCCCCATGATCATATCCCCCCCATGCCCCATCATCTCCCCCCTCATGCCCCATCATCATCTCTCCCCCCCCCCATGCCCCATCATCATATCCCCCCATGCCCCATCATCCTCTCTCCCCCCCCCCCCTTGTCCTTACCTTATTCCAGGCAGGAGGCAGTCTCACAGACGTCTTTTGCAGCTATCTCAGCTGTTGGCTCCGCCCCCGCTGTCCTCCCACACACGGCATGTGTGCAGGATGACTGTGCCCGGCCACCGTCCAGTCCAGCAGGCCAGCTTTTCCTTCCCTGGAAAAGGTCTGTGCGTGGTATCTGGTTATGGAGGACAGACAGACAGACAGACAGACAGACAGACAGACAGACAGACAGACAGACAGACAGACAGACAGACAGACAGACAGACAGACAGACAGACAGACAGACAGACAGACAGACAGACAGACAGACAGACAGACAGACAGACAGACAGACAGACAGACAGACAGACAGACAGACAGACAGACAGACAGACAGACAGACACAGTGACACACACACACACACACACAGAGAATGCAGTCTCTCCGCCGGGGTTTTGACTCCGCCCCCGTGTCCTCCCACACAGGCACGAGTGCAGATTGACTGCACCCGGCCACCGTACGCCTCCAGCCCCTGCAGGACAGATTTTACTTCCGCCCGTGCTGCTCGCTTCCCCTACACCCGCGCTCGCTTCTCCCGCGGCCAAAACTTTTAACCGCCGCCCACCGCGCTCGCCGACCGCCGCGCTGGTTGTGAGCGGGCCGCAAAAATATCCGTTGCGGGCCTCATGCGGCCCGCGGGCCACGTGTTTGACATGCCTGATCTACATCAAGGACATATCCCATCTGGAGCATCTTTACCAGAGCCCAACTACCATCTTAAAGACCAAAGACTGCCTTAAGATCACGGTATCTTGGACTTTATTATTGTTTGGGCACTGTTTTTTACTGTTTTTTATCAGGTTTGGAATAATCTGTCATTATTGTCACCTAGCTGCTTGTTTTCACAGCACTTGTTATTTACCTTGATGTTGAATTAGCACTTATTATTGTTTAGCACATTATTGTTAGCACTTATATTTTAGTGTAGGTTAGCGCTTTTGGAGGGGGTTATTCTTTTTGTTTTGACCTTGATGAGTGCCTGGATGTGCTGGAACGCTGCGATGCGGGATCCTGCAAAAGGTCTTTTCTTATTCTCAGCTTCCGTGATGGCAGTTTGCACGATGCCATCACGTTTTAGGTCAATCGCCTTTTGCAGGTCGCATTCTCGCACATGGTAGCAGGAGTGATCTATCTTCAATTGAGTTATTGCCTGCTCGAGCTGTTGTACATAATTGCCAGCGCCTGCGACATTGCGTAACCCAAGTGTGGTTGTTTCCCAGGCCAACTCTAATTTAGCGCGGTGCGCTTCAATGTCAGTTTCGTACGCCTTTTGTGTCAGTGTGACTATCCGTTTAGGCCTTGCATCTGCCTGCGCCTGTTGCAGTTGCGCAGCGGTCTATGTGTCTGAGTGGTCACTCTCCTGATGGTGTTTGGCGAGGATCTGAGTTCTGCCATGCTGCAGGTGTGTGTAGGCCTTTAGCCAGTGCATGTGGCGTGCGGTCTGTTTACCAGCGTCAGCGATGGATGACTTATTGAGATAGTGCCGGTAGGCGTCATGCTGCGGTAAGCGTAGGGGTAGCTGTACTTACAGGTGTCCGGTGGCGTGGCCCTTGGTGGCGCTAGCCGTGGAACGTTGGCACAGGGGTAGGTGAGATGGTAGCTCCTCACTGTGAAGTTGCGCAGAGGGCGAACTAAAAAAAAACTTGTCAGATTGCAGTGCTGCTGCTGCTGCTGCTGCTTGGCTCTGTGTGCAGTGTAAGCTGCTTGCTTGTACTGCTGCAGAAGTTGTGTAAGCTTCTTGCAGTTTAAAGCTGCTGCAGGTTTCTGTCTAAACGCTGTAAGCATTGGCTACTATGCTGTCCTCAAGGTATATAGAATCCATTTTTACTGTGCTGTTTAAACTGCTGCTTGTTTTGCATAAAGCTGTAGCTGTTTGCGGTATAGCTGTGTAATGCTGCACCTTTCTAGCATGAAGGCTATGAGTGACAGCTTCTGTGTAGACCTCCAGCACACCGTCTCTGTCTTACTATCCTGGAACCAGGGTCACATATATGATGTATGAATAATCCCAGTTAGCTTAACTCATGTCTTCCCTCTTCCAAAGCATCACAAGTCTTTATTGTCTTTCTGTCTTTCTTAACTTTATTGCAGGAGAAAACAAAGGGGTGCTTGTAGGTGTAGTGTGAGTAGAGAGTGCTTCTCTATCTGAATGTTTGCGTGAGGTTAGACTACGGTAAGACAGAAAGGCCTTGCCAGGGGTAGTTGCAGACAGGACTGTACTCACTGTGTTCTTGGGTGGAAAAGGAAGCGAGGAGCAAGGGTCACACTAGAAGTGAGATGGGACAAACTAACTGTCAGCAAGGCAGGGGGAGGGCAGAATAGCCCATTCTGAGAAGGATCTCAGGAGGTTGCTACAGCAACTCACAGACCTCATAAACAGAGGCAGAAAATGCAACATAATGATACATCACACAGGCAGTGTGTGTGTGTGGAACAAATACATGCAGCTGAACTTAAGGAGCTGACAAGCAGAAGCTGCAAAGAAGGGGGGGGGGTGATCAGAGAGAGCAGGAATGGGCTTACTTGTTCCATGACACAAGTAATAATGTGGGCCTCTATGAATCTGAGCAAGACCAAAGAGATGATCAACAAATGTGTCAACTCTATAAAGATAGAAATAAATGGAATAGAATTAGAAGTTGAAGACTGTCTACCTTGGCTGGCAAGTAACAATGGATGGGAACCTTTTGAATTAAAGTAATAGAATGAAGATGGAATGGAGCACATTTAGTACAAACAAGACAATATTCCAAGGGAACCTTGCCCTGTGCCTGAAGAGGAAAGTTTTCTGCCTGTGCCCACGTATGGATGTGAAACTTGTACCCTAAATGCAAAGATAATTCAAAAATAAAACTTTGGACATGCAAAGTGCGGCGAGATCTATGCTGGGTGTACCCGTAGAGATAGGGAAAATAATGAATGGGTACAAAACCAAACAAGTCTAGATCATCACAAAGGGAAAGAAATTAAAATGGCAGTGGGCCAAACATATAACAACAAATAATCATTGTTGGACAAAGATGGTACCCAACTGGATTCCAAGTGATTAAAAGAGCATGACAACTATCAAAAGATGCAAAATTAAATCATAACATGTCTTGGTTTCACATTTACGTGGAGGCTTACAACTGCAGTACCTGGAAAATCCTTTGGGAGGCCGTCATCCAGCAGTGAATTGACAATGATTGATTATGATAATGTGTATATAAACAGCTACATTTGAGTAGGATTACTGGCTATGCACTTCTTTAACACAGGGGTTCATGTTGAAATGGACTTGAAGCAGAAAGTGCATGCCATTACCCAAACATTTAAGTATTTTACCAAGTAAGGGTAATTTAGTTAAACCCTTTGGCCAAAGCATTATAAGCCTATTTGTCTTCTGAAGTAACGTATGTAGATCTTTGTTTATATTGATATTGGCAGTTGTAATGGGCCAATATAAATATTAACAAATAAGAGACAACTATATATGCACATTTCTTTAGATTTATCCAGTCGACTCATGTTAAAATATTAATATACTTATATACCCTCCTACTGTCTCTGTACATTCTTCCTACCAACAAAATTAGATTGTAAGCTCTTCAGAGCAGGGACTCTTCCTAAATGTTACTTTTATGTCTGAAGAACTTCTACCCTGTGTTATTTATATCATTTATTATTTATGATTATCACGTATTACTGCTGTGAAGCGCTATGCACATTTATGGCGCTATATAAAGACATACATACATATGCCTATACACTCAATTACATCATAATAGCACTCAATGTGGTACAAAGCCTAGAGGGTGGGGTCCACTACCAGAGAGGGGTGGGTGGGTGTTGTCTCTTTAGTCACTGCCCCCCCAAAATCTTTATTTTCAGTGCTTCCACTGCAGCAAGGGATTCTGGGAAATGACATGCAAATGAGCAGTGCAACCTTTTGCATCAAATCTATGACATGGACCTATCTATTACACACTACGCGATAAGAATCCTCATCATTAAAAGATAGAATTGTGAGCTTCGCTTACCTCACCTTTCTGATACACACACACACACGATTAAATAGAGGACAATATGGTCTCTTCCTCCACCCCTGGAATCCTGCCAACCTCATCCTCTATGTTTATTGAATCAGGGAATGCAGGGACATCAGACTGGGTGTGATTTTTTTTTTGTGGGGGGCGGAGCAGGGGGTATGTAGCAATGGCAGAGGTGGCCTTTCAAAGGGTAAGGCCGTGCTTAGTGCCAACGACGCCACCTGAAAACAAATGCATTGTCGTCGCCGCGTGCGCTTATTGTAAGCGTGACGGGAATTTTGGTAGCCGTAATTATTTGATTTTTATGGGTCTGTTGTCTCATGTGGCAGCCCCTGAACCAATCAGGACAGGAGCCTGGATGCCCGCGACACCGTTGCAAAGAGAAATACAACTTTCGCTTGTACTATAGGCGCGGCCTAAGGCTACATCAATGCAACCCGTTTTGTCACCATAGCAAAAGTTGCACGCTGGCGGCAAGGGGCTATGTGATTGGCTGTTGCTGCCAGTCATGTGGTGCAGCTATCTGGAAATCTCAATCTTTTGACTAAAGCTATTTGGGTCGCTGTGACATCACACCCGCTATGGGCGGTCACTACAGACTATTGAGTTACTTTGCGGCTGCACGCCATCGCCAGGACTATAAGCGCAACTTAAGAGAAAAATAGCTCTCCTGAGATCATATGCACTGTAAGGAAACCCCAAACCCTCTTCAATAGTGTGAGCAGATTCTTCTGTATACAGAAAAATTCTCAAATTACCTGAAAATTGCACACAAGCTTTTCACTGTAGAAAAACACTGCGCTAATGTTTATTTATATACACACCCACAACCCAGATATGTATTTTAATATATAGAAGTTGCCCGTTATGAGGCCTTTATAGTAGATGCTCATCTGCTCACCAGCTCCTATATCCCCAAGTCTATTTTCATGTGCCATGGGGTGGATAGTCGGTATATTAAATTGGAATTTTATGGCTACGTCGTTTTGTTCAGATCCTTGAGATTTGTAGCTCAAGTGTTCCAAAGGCAGGGTGTGGTTTCATGTGTCGTAGCATTGTATCAGATGTGAAATTAGTCAGTTGCAGTTTAGGTATCTACACAAACTCCACCACCACTAGGCCGACTTACCTCTGATTTCACTACTCTATCACGTTACACAACCACATTAGATGGTCAACGCAACCAGTTAAAATGTAGGGTAATAGTACAGATGACAACCAATGTTGAATCAGTTTATCCGCTATTCAACATGTCATCCTACTGCATATCTCCAATTTAAAGACCGCCGGCCACATTTTGCAATATTAAAGGACTATAAAGTAACCCTCAAGTTTCTGGTCCTGCTATTTTCATTGACGTTGCAGCAAAGTCTTTCGACTGAAACTCACTTCTAAGACAAGGTAATGTAAATACATGGCACGGATGTTTGCATGATGTTGACGTAACCCTCAAGTATATCCAAAATTACAATACGCTTCTGGCTTTCATACTCTTTAATTGTTTTCAGATCCAGTCATTTGGATAAACTGTCCAATAGGTTTGCAGCTTTCTAATGAGATTTTCAAAGCAGAAACATTTACCGCCGTGAACAATATAACCGTAACAGTCAAGTTTTATTGAAATGTTTACTATAACAATGTGGCCTGAAATCAGTTCTGATATGGCTGAGGAGATGGCAAAGCATTCTATGTGCAAGAGCTATGGGAGGTAATTATCAGTCTCCACTCTGCAAAACTGGTGGGAAAAGCCATACTAGGTTAAAGAAAAGCACCGTTGCAGCAACACATCCCAAATCTGGTATTATATGGGCAATTGTTATTGCAACAAGAAAACTGAAACTGGGAGCTCAATGACGTGGATAAACCAGCCCGTTGGAATAATCCTGTACTCCATTGTTATTTTCAGAGATTTGTGCTCCCAACCCAGAATTTAAGCAGGAATCAGACCACATGCACATAGTATGCCAACTAATGTAATTGGATAATTTGTTATGTACCAGTCCGGTCATGCATCACTCCCAATGAAGTCTGACTACTCCAAAATTCAAAGTGGTCTACAGGAAACCAACAGCATTCACACATACTTAGAGCCACACTTAAAATGGCACTTTATTTTAAAAGTTAGACTTCACAGTCAGTGAATTCAGCAACAGAAAAAGAATAACGCACATAAGTCAAGTGTACACGGTAAGAGGGAAGAAAGTTTGGTTCGTATTAATACTCTTCACCTTCATCCTCTGCATCAGCACTATCAGCACCAACCTCCTCATAATCCTTCTCCAGGGCAGCCATATCCTCACGAGCCTCAGAGAACTCTCCCTCCTCCATACCCTCACCCACATACCAGTGCACAAAGGCACGCTTAGCGTACATAAGGTCAAACTTGTGGTCCAGGCGAGCCCAGGCCTCAGCAATTGCGGTGGTGTTGCTCAGCATACACACCGCACGCTGCACCTTGGCCAGGTCCCCACCTGGAACCACAGTTGGAGGCTGATAATTAATACCGACCTTGAAGCCAGTTGGGCACCAGTCCACAAACTGGATGCTACGCTTGGTCTTGATGGTGGCAATAGCTGCATTAACATCTTTGGGCACCACATCACCACGGTACAGCAGGCAGCAAGCCATGTATTTACCGTGGCGTGGGTCACATTTCACCATCTGGTTAGCTGGCTCAAAGCAAGCATTGGTAATATCAGCTACAGTCAGCTGCTCATGGTAAGCTTTCTCTGCCGAGATAACTGGGGCATAGGTGGCGAGGGGGAAATGAATACGGGGATAGGGCACCAAGTTTGTCTGGAACTCTGTGAGATCTACATTCAGGGCCCCATCAAATCGGAGAGAGGCTGTGATTGAGGACACTATCTGACTGATAAGGCGATTCAGATTGGTGTAGGATGGGCGCTCAATGTCTAGGTTTCTGCGGCAGATGTCATAGATGGCTTCATTGTCCACCATAAAGGCGCAGTCGGAGTGCTCCAGCGTGGTGTGGGTGGTGAGGATGGAGTTGTAGGGCTCCACCACCGCTGTGGAGACCTGAGGTGCTGGATATATGGCAAATTCCAGCTTGGACTTCTTGCCATAATCGACAGACAGACGCTCCATCAGCAGGGAGGTGAAACCAGAACCAGTGCCACCACCAAAGCTGTGGAAGACCAGGAAACCCTGAAGACCTGTACACTGGTCAGCCTATGAATAGAAGAAAAAAGAGGGACAAGTGTGTCATAATTGGCTATTAACAGATTAGTTTAATGGACCTATTCACCCCAATGGCATAACAAAACATCCTCCCTCCCCCCCACAAAAAAGGAATACGAATTCCTTGCAGGGTGTTTTCCTGTTCTAGCATTTTAGAATGAAAGTTTCCTTTCCTCCTTATTGAACTAAAATTTCTGTTTCAGGCAAATGGACTTTGCATTAAATTCTAAATGAATTTTACACATTCAATGCATCTAATGTAGGTAACCACACCCAATATGAAAGTCTAATACAGCAGCAGAGTACTTTCGGTACAAGTAATGGATTCTACAGTTCTAGCTTTTTCACTGGCTGAAAGGTATGATTTTATCACTGGCTGAAAGGTATGATTTTAATATTCTGCAGCACAAATATTCAATTGTTATTTAGATTACAATTTCTGATTTCAACTTTATTTTAACCATGAGCTGTATAGAACATAAAATCAATTTGTGACTACATTTTGGGATTTTATGATTCCAAGGCTTTGAGGTTCAATATTCACACGGGACTCAACTTTCTTACTTCTGGAATGACAGGCAGACGCCCAACATCTAAAACAGTAACTCAGGAGCACAACAGTCAGGTTGTTCTTACCAGTTTGCGGATCCTGTCCAGCACCAGGTCAATGATTTCCTTGCCGATGGTGTAGTGGCCACGGGCATAGTTATTGGCAGCATCTTCCTTGCCAGTGATGAGTTGTTCTGGGTGGAACAGCTGGCGGTAGGTGCCAGTGCGTACCTCATCTGGAGAAGACAGAATGTATAACAGCACACAATGAACAAACCATTTGTACATTTGAATGAATCCTATTCATATCACGCCTCCTATTATTCCCTCATGGCAGGTAGTTCCCATTTGTGAGCTCACCAATAACAGTTGGCTCCAGGTCTACAAACACAGCCCTGGGGACGTGCTTGCCAGCTCCCGTCTCACTGAAGAAGGTGTTGAAGGAGTCGTCCCCTCCTCCAATGGTCTTGTCACTGGGCATCTGCCCATCAGGCTGGATGCCATGTTCCAGGCAGTACAGCTCCCAGCAGGCGTTACCGATCTGCACACCAGCCTGGCCAACGTGTATGGAGATGCACTCACGCTGCAGAGTAAACAAAATAAGGGGGTTAGTTTGCTCAACTTCAATTTCTCTTTTGTATAACAAGGAACAAACCTACACTAGGTAAGCCATGTTGGTTTGGAATGTTGCTACTTTTTCATTTCAGACAATGAAAAATTGATCAAACTGGGCAGAATGAAAAAGACATTCCACGCAAAGCATACTGCATAAGTACATGTCCAGTGTGAAGGCATTTATCAATATATCTGCATTTCGGCTCTCCACATGGAGATTCATCAGGGCTGAATGCGCAAGACTCGTGCACAAGTTCTTTAACAGAATTTCAAGGGCTTCTGTATGCTGCTACCCTACCCCATGCTTTATTTTTAAAATATAGGAGACATTGTGGGCTATGCTAAATATGTTAACCAGATTATTTTTATTGTAAGATCAAATACAATATTTCTTCTATTTTTAGTTGGAGCATCGAGTTGTTGTGTCTAATTCAAAATGTTGTCTTGCTCTGGAAATGTTTGGGACACACCTGAGGCGTAGGGTTGAGAATCACTGTTCTACAAGATGACAGGGAAATGATTGAACCTTTATAGTTGGCCTCCCCTCTAATAGGATCCAGCAGATGAGCAATGGCCAAGTTAAAGGGATTGCCTTACATTTAATAGCACTTAAGTGACTTGCTCAACGGTGCAAGTCACAATTGACGAAGGCCTATGCAGAGGGCAAACATGTCGGCAAATTGATGAATTAGGGTTGCTGCTTACACACTAGCGTCAATGGCCATTATTGCTTTGTTGCATCAGAGCTGATGCAGCATCCTGTACGAACAGGAAGTCCTCTATTGGTGCGGTCAAGTGTTGTAGGTTTATAATGTGCGTCAAGGAAACCGCACTCGTATGGACTCAAATGGAAATTACTTAACCATGATAAACGTTTAGGCTCCAGTCTTGAGAATTGGGACAGAAACGTCAACCACGGTTAAATAATTTACGTATACCGAGTCCACACAAGTGCTACTTCCGTAACAACTATAAGCCTGAATACCTCTGCCATTATCAGCACTTGAGTATAACCCCGAGAAGCAGTAGTGCTTCCATTTCCATATTATCGAGTTCACTAATTAACTGGAAATGAAGCCTCTGAACTGTGCATAATAAACCATTCTCTTTATTCGGGGAAATGCCTAAGGTTACCACGTAACTAGTATTATTCAGCTCTAAAATGTGTTTTTGCAATAGCTCCATGTCATTTCCAACATCCTACACAAAAGCTCAATTGATAAATGTGTTCTAGTGTTGCTGCCTCCAAGTTTGGCTGCTCGTTGTTCAATGCAGCAGAGCTATGCACCAAATGTTTGTCCTCCTCTATAAACCAGCTGAAACCAGCACATTTTGCCTTTGCCTCACTGAGGAATGTCAGGCCAGCAGCAACAGGATTAGCGATGCAGCCAAGAAATAGCACTAAATGTTTAAATAATTCAGACGTCTGTTACATCACTCACTCTCCGGTTCTCTTTTCCATAGTACCACAATCCATGTATTAACTCCTTTGTTACCAGAGGCGCAAAAAGGGGTTGAAAGCCACGCCCTGCATTGTGTAAATAATGAAGCTTTGTCCTTTAGTATCAAATCTGTAGTCTGCCTTCTGATCCCAAATTAAGAATGGTTGACAAAAGATCACAGACAGTTTGAATGCAGATATGTCCAATTTAAATGTATATATAGGTTTAGGACCAATATGGAAGACCGACGCAGGTAAACAGATATATGTAGTAGATATCTATTTACTGCAGCATCCTGGATCATTGATTCACTGGATGCCCCACCCTCAGAGCAGACAGTCACTAGATATTTATCCTGAGCACATCAATAGATCCAAGGCAGCTAATATGATCACTGCTACAAAGCTGACAAAATCAGCTTTACTCACTAGACAGAATAAATGTACATATCAATCAAATGCTTTAATGGGTCACTTGGCATGGCCAAAAGGTTATATTCACCAATAAAAGGTTATATTAACCAAGACGATTATATTTTCCACATCACATGAAAATTTTTGACTGTACATAAAATAGAAAGGATCATCAATGAAGAAACAAACTAGTTGAATAGGGGATCAATGGCATACTGAAGATCCCTATTGGACACCAGTTTGTGTCTGTGTGAGGCCAGCAGCACAACATATTCCCCCCAGTGCGCTGGAAGATCCAGAGATGCTGCTATTACATGGCAGCATTTACCGAGCCGCCGCTGTGTAGCAGGCAGGCGGGTTGGTGCAGTGTTTACGCCAGAGCGTACATGGGACCCCGGGGAGCCGTGTCATCTGATCGCCACTGCACCCTCCCACTGAAGCTAGCGCCAGAAAGCCCGTGCAGCCCGCCCGTGCTTTATCCGCAATGGCTGCAGGAGATCGGAACCAGGAAATACCCGAACCTTCCTTCCCCCCCCTCCTGTGAATCAGCAAGAGTCACGGGCGATTTACAGCGGGGAGGGAATGACGTTTCACACACCCCCCCCCCCCCCTCTCTGGCCGGGACCACGTGCAGCTGACCCATACCCCGAGCTGCGCCACCATTGTGCTTAACCACGCTCGCTGCCAGCGGGGCAGCAAAGGGGTTAACAGTCTGCAATGGGCGTTTCCCCCCCCATCTATGCAGCAACGTGAGCCCGAAAGGCACATCATGGGTTTAAAAAAAACCCGCACGCGTTTATAACCCAGATATTTCTTTATATACAATCACAATGTGAGCAGCAATTACAAGCTGAAAAACAGACATGTTGGTGCCTCTAACGAGCAGGCGATCTTTGTGCTAAAGCGCCAGATTGCAGCGCGCGTAGTGAGAGATATTAGGGGCTTGTTCAATCCCGACCATGTCCGATAATCCCAATGTGCGCCCTAATCCCACACAGCGCCGCTGCGCCCTGATCCGCGAGCAGCATCACCGCGCCAATGAGGGAGGGGGTGGTAGAGCCCGCTGAATAGAAGGGAGGGGAAGGTGATAGAGCCCGCTGAATAGAAGGGAGGGGAAGGTGATAGAGCCCGCTGAATAGAAGGGAGGGGAAGGTGATAGAGCCCGCTGAATAGAAGGGAGGGGAAGGTGATAGAGCCCGCTGAATAGAAGAGATGATAGAGCCCGCTGATTAGAAGGGCTAAGGAGGTGGTAGAGCCCGCTGATTAGAAGGGCTAGGGAGGTGGTAGAGCCCGCTGATTAGAAGGGCTAGGGAGGTGGTAGAGCCCGCTGATTAGAAGGGCTAGGGAGGTGGTAGAGCCCGCTGATTAGAAGGGAGGGGAAGGTGGTAGAGCCCGCTGATTAGAAGGGAGGGGAAGGTGGTAGAGCCCGCTGATTAGAAGGGAGGGGAAGGTGGTAGAGCCCGCTGATTAGAAGGGAGGGGAAGGTGGTAGAGCCCGCTGATTAGAAGGGAGGGGAAGGTGGTAGAGCCCGCTGATTAGAAGGGAGGGGAAGGTGGTAGAGCCCGCTGATTAGAAGGGAGGGGAAGGTGGTAGAGCCCGCTGATTAGAAGGGAGGGGAAGGTGGTAGAGCCCGCTGATTAGAAGGGAGGGGAAGGTGGTAGAGCGCGCTGATTAGAAGGGAGGGGAAGGTGATTGAGCGCGCTGAATAGAAGGGATAGGGAGGTGGTAGAGCGCGCTGAATAACGGGGGGTGTGATAGAGCCCGCTGAATAAGGAAGGATGGCATAGAGACAGCTACCGGGTAAATAGGACTGCTCACATTTTGGGGTATTTGAAAAGGTTTTCCATGTGATTAATGGGAAGCACACGTTTCTTTATTAAAGCCTCCCTGATACATCCTCATTTGCCGTCAACGGGGGATCGCCCACATTTCCCCCCAAAACTCACGCATCGTCTAATTATGCTCATACACCATATCTACAGCTATATATACACACACATTATAATAAAAAAAATCTCTCTATATATTTTCATCTATATATAACAAAATATATATCCATAATAGTAACTAATGTGCATATATATATATATATATATATATATATATATATATATATTTATATATACACACACTCTCTAAATAAAGGCCAAGAAATACATACGGGATAGCAATTGTGCATAGCACATGTATGTGCACCAGGCAGTGGATCAGAGCACATGCAGCACATGATCCCTGCGCCGGTCGGTAATATCTGCGGCTGAGACATATACGCGTCTCATGTGCTGCATGGGGACCGTGAGCCATCCTTCTGCCGCCGGCTACTCACCATGATTGTTCGGTTGTAGGGTTACACAAAGCAGGTATGGAACGTAGGGAATGTCTGGACTCTCACCGACCGACAGCAAGGAGTCTCGGTAAGAAGTGCCTTGGAATGCGCGCGGGGCGGAGCCCTTTAATAACTTTCCGAACGTGACGTAGAACGGGCGGGTGGTTATGATTGGACGGCCGACCCGTTTTGCGCGCAGCCCTGATTGGTACGTTCGAACATTCGAACGAAAATGTAAAGGGTGGCGGGCGGAAGTGGGTGGTTCTGGATGGAATGCGAGGCGGGGCGGTCACGTGGTGCCAAAAAAGCAGAGGGAGGGTCTTGGTGTTGGTGTGTGTGGCATCTAGGCAGACAAAGGGAGGTTTATCAGACGTGTGCAGGCCTTCACCATCGCTGTACATGGCAAGGGCCTCTTTTTATACTAAAGGGCCTAAACCATTTACTTGCAATGAAATTGAAATTTCTCATTCATATTGCAGGTGTCAGAGAGAAATTAGGGAGGTATCTTGGACGTCTTATTAAGTCTAAAAAAACTAAAGGCCATGAGTAGTAATCCTTTATGTAAAAGAGTGAATGTTCACAGGTTTGGCATCATCAAATCCTCATCCCACATGTATTTTGTTCTCTTATTCTTCCCCTATTAAAAGATCCCTCTACTGATCAGTCTTGCCCCAGCAAAGATCCTTGCCGGTTCTGCCATTTTCATGTAGTTCTGCCATTTTCATGTAGTGGTGCGCTGAGCTTTCTCACTATTAATTTATTTGTAGATGACAGGATGAGGTTTGAGGACATTGCTAGCAGATATAAGATATTATTTTTGTTAATGCAGGCTGACAATGTTTCGAGGTCTTGTTCTTTCTTTAAAATGTTTCTTGTGTTTAATTTATTTATTCATTTTTTTTTTAAGCTCCATGTAGCATGGGCATTCATGTAATTTCACACAAACTCTCCATCAGTGACAGGAAGATACAATGTAATGAAAGTATCCAGAATAATAGAAACATTATTAACCCTGGTTATACAATCACAGCTGAATGAAGTCATACACATTTCATATTAAAATAACCCTCTTTTCAAACTCCTCCTTCTGTTGGCAAATCGTCCCTGTCACATGCAGAATCATAGATGACATCACAGGAGGTGACAGTTGTACAGCACAGAGATGCAGAGCACCGGGACACAATGGAGTCTTACTTGGAAGGATTTAGCTTGATGTATATTGATACCATACATGAAACAGATTCAAGTCATTCTTAATTGAGGTGTATCCTGCCTCTATGAAGAGGCAGCTTCGGTTTGTATGGAGTGAGTTATCATACTCTGTTCTGCTTAACCCACGGCGTAGCAGATACCGTAAAAAAATATACTGCTCATTCTCAAAGGGGATATTGCGTCCTGCGCTGCTATGCATGTACAAATGATGGCGGATAGTGACAAAGCCGTCACATGATCGCCAGTGCCGGAGGGTCCATGGCCATCCAGCACTCAAAGGGTTTATAGTGCAGCGTGTTCATTTCAAGCTGTAGGTCCCCTAATATTAACGTTCAAAGTTTGATGGGTTAACAGAGGAAGTTAGAGCTGGTTAAGGGCGCGATTATAGTGTGTGCGATGGCGCAAACAAAATACAGGACCTCTATCAGGCTGGCCATAGTGCGCGCGATTGCGTAGCAGAATTTTGAAGCGACAAATAATTTTGTTTTTTCGCGCAACGGCCGCGTCATGTGAGCAATTCAGCCAATGAGTGCGAACTAGCCTGGTGACATCATGGCCACGCCGCCCCCATCAGAGTACAAGGATCGCTTGGGCGACAGGCGTGCGCGACTCCCTGCACTATAAACGAAGCCTTAGGCCGCGCTTATAGTGCTGGGAACTCGACGTCGTCTGAAAACAAATGCATTGTCGCCGCCGCCACCTGCGCTTATAGTAAGCGCGATTTTTGGTAGCCAAAATTATTTGATTTTTCAGGGGCTGTCGCCTCATGAACCAATCAGGAGCCTGGTCGCCCGCGCCGCAAAGCGAAATACAATTTGCTTGCGGCGACGCACTATAGGCGCGGCCTTAGGTGGCTGGAAGGTTACTTCATTAAAAAAAAAATTACTTTGCTAAGAGGAAGAAAAAAAAACTGCATTTAAGCAGTTGTGTTTTTTCACATTGCCTCTATATTTCTCCTCAATGATCTTTGTGACCTCTATAAATGTGCTTGTTTCATACTCACTTGTGAGGCCTGGTGCACTTGACATACTGCCGTTGCTTCTCTGGGGTTTGTAATAGCAAAGCAAATGTTGCTGTGAAAAAGCACAGAGGGCCTGTGTGGGTTTCCGCGTGCTGCTCCGTCTGACTTTTTTTGGGTGCTAAGAGGTACCACATTTTTTATTTTCTATAATTACGAACCCGAAGTTGTGCATACCTGCCCCACTGTACTTTTTTAGTAGGTACTGTGTCTATTTTTTTCATCCTGTACATATTAAAACCAGGTGTACCTATTCCTGCCTGTGTGCAACAGCTGAGGAGCACTGTCTGTCTCTTGCTTTTCGATGGTCGGAACCTTCAGCTAATTACAGCAGCTTGAAAATCAGTGGCTAGTTAAAAAAAAATGATCAGGTTATAGGGAAGGGAATTTATTTTATGTACATATTAGTATACAGTATACAAGTAAATCCCAAAATACAAGTGTTTCATTGTTAAACTGATTTTTGCATGCATTAAATTGCATGTGTTACGGAGCCTTTATAAAAAGATTGCTCATTAGATTTTAAGCTCTTTGTCCAAATTGACAGAGGAAATGAAGATTATTGTACCTAGTTTCATGTGTTCAAGGTTGGAGGGTCTGGTTCTGCTATTATTTTATTTACAAGCCTATAGTTCCCCTTCTGTAAAAAAAACAATAGAAATATTTCCTTTTTCATATCATATGCATTTTCCTTCACAATACTTTGCCCCTAGATATACCACATGCAATATTTCTTGACATCTGGCATTTTTTAAGCGCTGGTCCGAAGTAAAATATCTGAAAATAACGTTCGTCCTCGAGGTTTATGTCACTTCTAGTTGGATATGTTTGTTTGACAGTGAGAGAGAAAAACAACAATAGAAAAGCAACATTTTACACATCCTTAAAAAAATATATATAATATATATATATATATATATATATCACTTAATTCCTCACAGATTACTTTTAGTGCAAATCCCAAAATGGCAAACTGACACACAGCAAAGTAAGAGCAAAGCATCTTGATTCACTGACATGGAGGATTAAAAATGCATTTATTTCTATCAACTTAAAAGGGCAATCCCTCCTATTACCAAAGTGAACTGATGCCAGTGACATGTTTAAGGCGTTACATATGGGTGATTGTTGACATTTTACCCAAATCTGACAACTGTAAGTATTTTAAATATTGTATTTAAAGTTCATATGTAAACACATTCAGCTGAGACTTGGGAGCGGTTTAAATGTTCCTTTTCCTTCAAATCTCTTCTATTCAAAGTGAACTCCATGTGGAGCCACTTAAAGCAGATTAACTACCTTTTTAATTTTTATTATTATTTTTTGAAGGGCCAAAGCCTGCAGTAGAGTTTTCACATGGCAATTCCTGCTCTCACTTTCTCCACCACAGAGATGTTTTCTATGCAGGCTACATAGGACCTCTATAAGAAAAAAAAAATCTTATTTTACTCATCTCTGAAAGTTCTTTAATGTCTACTAATGTCACCAAACGAGGGAGGTAATTAGCAGTTGTATTCATTTACATTGGGAGCTCATTTGGGGGGGGGGGGGGGGGGGAAATTACACCATTTAAAGAATATTTCATCAAGGAAAAAAAAACTACAGAGGTGAGAACAGATCCCCTTTGTACAATATTGTATAGAAATCTTTCACCGTGTAAAAAAAATAAATATGCAGGGGGGATGCTAGCTGCCCCCTTTTGTGTGATATAACCACGTGTTCAGCAAGTGCTTGTACAGCCAGAGTCCCGCTCCCTCCCACTCCCTTCACGTTTATTGGTTCCCTGATGAAGTTAAAGAAACCGCTTCTCATCCAGAGGCCCCTAAGATATGGAAATTGTCATTATTTTCCCCAAAACCGAGAGCAGACAGATCTTTGCAAATAGCATTGTTATATTTGTTTAGGGAAACCCATTAGACTTCCGATCTTTACAAAAGGTGATTTTCTGGCTGGCGATGTCTGGTTACTTTAAGGGAGCTCTTCTTGATCTTTCCAAAGCTGTTTTTTATTTTGAAATCTGATGCTCCGTTCAGGAGATATGAGGTTTTAAATATTAAGTGTCTGGGAGGTTAAAATGGGGCTCTCCCCAGAGCAGTCTACGGGTTCCCGGTCACCAAATATGATTGTCCACCGGACTAAGACACTTCCTCTGTGGGCACAACATGATCATTGAGTCACGGCTTGACATTGGCAACTTTTTAGTTGTGATCTTCCAGACATATTTGTAGTTTTTATTTGTGTCAAAACCATCATAAGAAAAATACAAATGTCATGGCGGGGAACCCGAGAAGTCGGGGTTCCATGGATTAGCTGCGAGTGCCCCACCTGTACAGTAAAACTTTAAAACAGCAACATTTGGATGGGAAAGGGGTGGGGGGTTGCTGCTATAACCTATTATAGTGCCGTGGGTCCCAGTGTGCCACCAGGCCTCTGGCAATTCTGTGTCATGTGACCGTTCTTGGAGCGACGATCCCATGATGCGCCCAGATGCTGGAATTCAAAGTGAATTTAAAAACAAAAATCACATGAATTTGAGCCCCTGCAAGATTTGCGATCTCTGCAGCTATGATTCCTTAGTAGTGTATACATATCTGTCAGCCACTATCAAAAGCACTGAGGCCAAGAACCACAAAAGGGTGCTAAGCTTTAGCACGCTTTTACTCCTGTTCATATCAATGGGAGCGGAGGCCTACTAAAGCGTAACACGCCTCTGTGGATCTGGGCCTGAGTGCTGTGAGATATGTGATGTTGGATACTTTTCAGTTCGATGTCAGATTCCTTTTTATTTTTGTAGTTTTAGAAATATATTTACTTTTTGCACCAATGTGTTGGGGCAAGACAGACACAAAACGATGCATCTCAATAGAATATGTGCATCAGTTAACTCCTCCTATTGACACTCCCCAAACTGGCCTTGGTACACAGCCTCAAAGAGATCTTATTATGCATGAGATTTCAAGGCTGCAAGCACGGCCGTCTTCAGATGCGACCACTTCCTCATTTCTAAGGAAGGGCCATTTCCACCGTCTTGCAATGGCCTACATCGGGAAACCTTCTGCAACACGGAGTACCTGGAACGATGCAAGACAAGTTACTGATTTATCTGTGGTCTCATGGCTGTGTTTTACTCAATTCTGTTTAGATACCTTAAATTCTGATATATTATTAAAAAACAAACTTTATCCCGTACGCCACTTTCCTATATGATTGCTTTTGCTGCTGGTAGAAGGTTGAGACCTTGTTACATAGCCTGCATAGCGGTTTTGCTTTTATGCGTTCATCTGTAATTTGTTCTACTTGATGATCAGATAATGTATTTTTGTACTGGTGCTCACACCCTTATTTCCCTTTTCTTTCTATTCATTTGTTTCCAATTTATTAGGTCACATTTTATTCCCTTTGGTTATGGTGGCGGCGCTGGTGTAGACGCAACAATGCGATTACTTCTGACACCATAATGTCGCCTCGTCACTTCAGGCAACATAATTTTACATACAATTAACAGTGACAAAATCACTATTTTTCACGGTGTGATGAAACTATAAAAGACCATTTCAGGCACGTCAACGCTCGCAGATTTGCATTTAGTGGCACTGAACTTTAGCAACAGCGTCTCGTAGACTTTCATGGAGTCCCACCGATAAAAAATAAATAAATCATGACTTTTCCATTAAGATGTTATATTTTGGCCGGTGTCCCCAAATTTGAGTGATTTGTGTTCTTGGAAGTTAACATCTCTTTATTTATTTATTTTTTTAAATGAGTTGATGAAGCACTTACCAGCAAAAATCTTAGCTTACGGAGTACGAATATGGTGACACTTCAATATTCAGTATGTCAGCTATTTTTCTGCTGCCTTGGTGTGCATTTCACTTCAGTAGTGTCGATATCTGATGTACATAGGCTGCATTTCCCCTGCAGCACAGATGTGACTCCGCATGAGCTGAGCGGTTCTTTTTTTTTTATCTTACAGAAGTTCATTATAGCAGAGAAAGCGGAGTGCTTTCACCTTATTACAACTCCCATTACATGCTGCTGAGGGTGACTGCGCGCACAGCATGATAGATGGCGCCCGTTGAAGTATATGGGTTTTTGTGATGCAGAGTATTAGATGTAAAGAGTCCTGATGTTTACAAGCAGTGGTGTAGCACTGGTAACTAACCAACAGCCACATGCACGGTGTCCTGCAAGCACACAGGATTCTGGGAAAACCACCACTGTTGTTTGGTCACCTGCATATGTGTCACATAGGAGGGAAGTAAGACTATCCAGGCCATTTGAAGAGTACTGCTTTACCTCTTGGGTAAACATGACAATGGGACAGCAGGGTGCTGAGGGACAGCTGTCCAGCTGATTGCCAGGAGGACAGAGACCCTACCTCTGATGTGGATAGCTATGTTATTGTGAATGATTTTCAAATGTACTTTTAATCAAACACACTTGACCAGTGGGATTAAAATGCCTGAGTAGCAGAGGCGTTGCTATAAACATGTCTTTGGTTGGAATCTGCTGATTTTCTGATATTAGGGATTACTATTGTTAAATATTCTAAAACACTGAAGTGAAACGGCGCCACAAATATATTTATTTTTGTTTGAGTTTTTTTTAATCCAAGGAATAGTATAATTTCCTTCCTGTGAGCCTGAGATGATATGCAACCTGTGATGTGGGTGAGGTCTGATTTAAGGCTCACTGTGAAAACGTATTTTTTTTTTAAATTCTTTTGGATTTTTGTCCGAAAACTGCCAGACCGGCCATATCAGACAATATAGATAGGTTTATCCGTTCATGTGACCCTTGTGCAGGATAACGGGGACAGCTGCCTTAGCACTGGAATGACACGGTGGCTGGTGAGGGAAGTAGGAGAGGGAGAAGGTGTAATGGTAACATCGGGAAGCTGCTGCGTACACTTACCTAACGTGTATTTGATTTTAATTAAATGTTTACATTTTTACTACTTGGGCTGGAAATGGGTTTGCTCCGGCAGGTCTCTTGCCTGCTAGCCTGTTATTAGTGCTGATGTAATCTGGATGCTCTGTTGAAACCTATTGTACATAAATATACATTCAGTGTAGCGCAAGGAGAGCAAACATGAAGCATTTGTACAATTTGTACGTGTGTCTGCCCACAGAATGGTCATCTAACCCAGGGGTGCTCAACTCCAGTCCTCCAGCCCCCCTCCCACCACCCAACAGGTCAGGCTTTCAGGATATCCCTGCTTCAGCACAGGTGGTTCAATCAGAGGCTGGGATATCATGAAAACCTGACCCGTTGGGGGGGGGGGGGAGGGAGGCTTGAGGTCTGGAGTTCAGTACCCCTGGTCTAACCAATAGGTAGCAGGGGGATTGTTAAAATCATTGATTAGCAATTGTGCATGGGTCACTTTCTTCAGTATTGTCAAATGCTTTCTTTTACTGTTGTTTTTTTTTTTTAGCTGACTAAATAATAATGCAGTAACATAAATGTATCTTATAAATCTATATAATGGTTCCCAGCACTCAGTATGAATAAATCTATCTTGTTTTGGAGGTGACTCTATTGATTTTCTTGATCTGGCATTGTGGGTTAAAAATACAGGTTGATAGCCTAATGGGTATAATTAGTTATGACAGACTCATAGCTCACATCCATTTGCTGGGAACTGTATTAACAATTGGGTTTTTTTTTTCAAAGGCAAGCTGGCTAATTAATATAATAAAAATAGATCAGGCCTGCAGCCCAGCATATTAAAATCTCTTCTGTACTGGTGGGAGGAGGAGAGAACAGAGAATAATGTTTGTAACCCTTCTCAAACCAGATTTAGAAATTTGGAGACATCTTCATTAGAGACCTGAGCTTTTGTGATTGAAAACACAGAGTAATCTCGCAGTCTGAAGGTTTAAGTCCCTGGTAACGGCACTGGTTCTGAGAAGGATGAATCATGTTTTAACAGCTCTCCATTGCGACCGTGTGTTTATATTTGTATAATTTATTCACGCACTGTATTTATTTGTGTTGATTGCCTTTTTTTGGCCCCATTTCTATCCTGATTACATCATCCATTTAGTCTATATCTTCCGGTGTTTTTTTATTTTATTCTGGAAGAAATAGTAATGTGAAAAACAAGAATTTAATCTTATTAGTAACCTCAACACTTATCGGTACTAGTGTCTTTTTTCAACCTCATCTACTATGTAACTATATGTAACTATGATCCATATTTGGCACAGTTAGATGTTCAGCCATAGCTAACCCCTATGCCCACTGTAGAGCATGATTTCTTGTTGTGCTGTTCTTACACTCCTGCTTAATAGCTTTGCAATGCAGATCTTGACATAGCAAAATGGCCGAATGAATTCACTTTCCTGCAAACCCTCCGAACTGTATTTCTGGTGATTTCTCCTGCTGACGCCTTTGCAAGTATCTGCCACAAGAGGGCATACCCTGTACTCATCACATACGCACCCATTGTAGGAAAATGTGGGCAGAGAACAATATTGGCGTGTAACTCGTTATTCCATTGACTGGTGTTATTCAGTTTCCTTTGAAATGCAGACAGCCTACGCCCTAGACTGGGCCCAGGCATTAGTGTATAAACTACGACTGACTGTGGCAAAGCGGGTTCCAAAGCATTACCGTGCAAAGCGTTGCAAGCCTCTCTGGCACTGACAGGGTTAAAACCCTTAATCCCACAAGAGCGTTGGTAGAACCACGCACAGAGCTCTAAGCATGCACAGGGCGAATATTCTTGCTGCATGGATCATGCAGGGAAGGCCAGAGCCTCCCACTTCATTAAATGAAATAATACAATCTACCAGGCATCCTGGGCCTATATTTGCATGACATATAATGCCATCTTGAATGTGGTGAGTCTTGCCACAAAAGAGGCAATAAGAATTGTGTTCTTGAAGCAGATGGACCCAGTCCGAACCCCAGTATTCATTCTCCTTGTGACGTTGGGCAGGTCACTTGACCTCCCTGTGTCTCAGGCACCAGAACTAGATCACTTAATCGAGCATTCCGCCTGCAAAAATGTGTGCAGCGCTGCGTTCATTATCAGCGCTATATGAGGGGGGATATTTTGATCCCACCATTGTTTTAGTTGGCGGTGTCATTATTAAAATAAAATTCAATTAACCGAAGATACAAAAAAAATCCCCAATTTGTACTTTGAACACCTCTATTCAGATTGCAGCGGTTTCCTTGTACTAATGTATAATGTGTCGCTGTACGACACATACATACATCTACAGAGATGAAGTGAGAGTCTGAAGAGGGAAATAAAAATTAAAAAAAACAGTGGTGCTTTGTTCCATAATGAAATCTCACACCTACACTGTGATTTATCTCCTCTCACCATCTGCTTTCCCAAGGGAAATTAAGGACTCAGATCACATTGGATTTTATACTTCCTGGTGTCTAATAGCAATTATCTAGTTTCATTGGCCCCTCTGGCTTGGGGAGATTTTAGTAACATTCATTTGAATGAGACTGAACTCTTACCTATCAAGGGGAAGTCAGTTGCACAACAGATCAAATATGGGCTATGGAAAACACGGGCAGAAAAATGTATATTTGAGGTTTTTTACATAGAACTGACAGTGTACACCACTTTGTACATATAATTTTGCAGGCACAATAAATTACTGCCCAGAAGAATTGATATTCTCATTTGGATGCCTGGCACACAGAGATAAAGTGACCTGCCCATAGCACACAGAGAGCTGACACTGGGATTGGAGCTGTGTTCACTTGCTTCTATAAGCATTGAAGACCGGACTGCATACAGGCATAGGCCACCATACACAAGATTGTGGTTTCAAATCCCACATTTATTCATTTGGGGCAAAAAAAAAACCCTGAATGTTCTAAACTCTTATCTGTAAAATAAATCTGGATGTTTGCTGCAAACCCCAAAAATATATACAATTCTGATACAGTTACCGATGCTCCTAGTCCCAGGGAAGACCTGTGAATCAACCAATGTATCTAATGCAATAGATGGACAAGGGCACTGCGGATTTTCATTCAGTAGGAATTTTTATTATGCCCTAGAAACACGCAACAATCGGCCTACTGGCCTTTCTCAAGTGAAGTGGCAAGTACTCCGAAACGTTGTGTATTTCTATGGCACAATAACAATTCCTATTGAATGGAAATCCACAGTGCCCTTGTCCATCTATTGCACTAAACCAGTGTTTCCCAACTCCAGTCCTCCGGGAACCAACAGGTCAGGTCTTAAGGATATCCCTGCTCCAGCACAGGTGGCTCAATCAGCGGCTCAGTCATTTTGACTGAGCCCCCTGTGCTGGAGCAGGGATATCCTTAAGACGTGACCTGTTGGGGTTCCCTGAGGACTGGAGTTGGGAAACACTGCACTAAACACCTATGTGCCACACGCCTTTCAGTGACTATTATATATTTATTTTAGATTTGGTGCTCTTATTTATTTATGATTCCGTGTATTATAATGCGCTGTAAAGCACTGTGTCCATGCATAGAATGGGACATTTCACCGCGGCCATTCAGCAGCTGAGGGACAATTGACCATGGTCGTTTCGTCATCTCCATTTAGGGGTTAAGGTTTTTATGGGATTCGTGTTCAGGGGTTTGAGGTTAGGATTACCCAAAATAGGCCGGAATCTCCAGGACTCCTTGGTCATCTGCGGTGGTGAACTGTCCAGCGGTGAAACGGCCGCGGCTAATTGTCCTAGACACATCCATGCATTGAACTATATAGATTAAAACACTCTTGTACACCGCTGCTACAACTGCCACCACCCTCCTCCTCATCGTCCGCACCCGACATCCATTTTTGGGCACTAGGCGGTCTCCTAGAGCGGCAAAATTTGGCGCCCCCAAAATGTTGTCGCTCTAGGTGACCAACTAGTGGTGAACTGGCCCTGCAGGGCCCCCCCCCCTCAGTTTCCGAGATATTTGTAGGATTTTGCGCCGGTGTTTGATGGGGAGGTCACAAATAAAGTCACTACGGCATCCTTTCTATTGCCTACGGGAGCAAGCCCTGAACCGGCAGCCATTTTGCACATGGGCGCGTGTTTTTAGTAGTTGCAAGACATCAGGAACCGGGGAATCCCTGGATGTCAGCGGATCATTTAGGAGCTCTGGGGGACCTCCCCTGGGGGACCTCTCTCCCCCCACCCCCTGGTTTTGGTAAGCTTTATTTGTTGCATACCACAGAAAAAGGGCTGACATTTTGATCGCCATGACTATTAAAGTCTATGAGGCCGGCTCTAAATCACTGAGACAGAAAATCTGTGAGAGTTGAGGTGTTCGACTTATTTAAAAGTAGAGTTTACTCCCGACCTTAAACTCGCCACGTAAACGGCGCATTTCAATGTCCTGCACTCGTGGCTGCTGTCCCACACTCACAATCACTCCTACCAACCATTGTGGCCAAGCACTGCCATCTACTGCACTTATTCCCTCACCTGCTGTCTCTGTAAGCATCCCATAATACCACTTAGATTGTAAGCTCTTCGGGGCAGGGATTTCCTTTTCTATTGTCTGACTTTGCTGCGCTTATTATATTATTATAATTCTCTGTACTGTATTCTTTATGAAGCGCTGAGTACACTGTCTGTGCTATATGAAGATATACATACACACTTATACTGTACACTTTTACCAATGGCCTGTTTGTGATCCTGTACAGACCTGTGCATATCAAAACTGCCCTGGGTAGAGCAGGATGTTCGGTAGGTTTGCACAAAGAGGTCCCTTTGTTCTCTACCAACATGTGACTTCTCGTTCTCAGGGATCAGCCCTCCCTCGCTTCCTCTTTCAATCAACATCCTCTTAAATAAAATAGTCTCAAAAGCCCTGCACAAGCTTGCTGCTCACTATCATTGTGAGCATATGCAATTATCAGTTAGTAGAACTGCTCAGAACTACACATTTTATTACAGACCCTGCGTCTCACTGCTTGGTTGTAATGAGCTCCACTTTGCCTCGATTCATACAGTTATGTCCCTAGTGCTGGAAGAGATAGCAGTGCTCTTTGTTTTTGGCCCGGACGGAATTATCTTACATCCCCACCTTGTAGCACCGCACTCTGCATATTCTGCATCACTGGCCCAGGCCTAAGTCTCCAATATTCTTTCACAACACCTCTGTCTATTTTTACTGTCATCGGGGCTCACCGGTTTGTATTAATCGCCGCAAGTAGACTTTTTTGGCGTAAAATTGTTGCATCGGAAATCGCAAATTGTATTGTGCTTGTGTGCGCCTACATACGAATATATATATATTTTTTTCTCAATGTGCACCTTACCTTACCTTAGATTGTAAGCTCCTCGGAGCAGGGACTCCTTCCTTAATGTTACTTTTACAGTATGCCTGAAGCACTTATTCCCATGATCTGTTATTTATATTTGTTATTTATATGACATGTATTACTACTGTGAAGCGCTATGTACATTTTATGGCGCTATACAAATAAAGACATACATACATACTGTAAGGGTCAAAAATTATGTTTTGTAGTTGAGTATATTGGTGCACAGATGTAAATAGTATGTACAAAAAAAAAAATGGTACTGCACCAAAAACCTGCGTTGGGCTGCAGCCATAGTAGGGGACATGGCGCGAGTGACTGCGCTTGCGTCTAATAAAAACTAGCTACAGTCAATGCACATGGCCATAGTGCGCGCATGCGCTTGCATGTAGGACATGGCGCTGCAGAAACTTGGACAGACAAATGTTATTTTTTCGGCGCAACGGCCGGTCACATGCACGGGTCAGCCAATGAGGGAGAACCACTCACGTGACATCACCACCACGCCTCCCCCCCCCCGGTTGTGCGCTCCATCTCCTACAACAATCGCTGGAGAGATAAGCGTGTGGGATGTCACAGGCTCTGTTGCGTGCGCGCACGATTACTATGTCCGAGGCCATAATGTCATCCACCAAATTAAACCTGGCCTAAATCCTAAAATGTCTGCATTGTTAGCGCAGAATTAAAGTACTATATATCAACCAAAAACGTATTTGACACAGCACTGAGGTTATCATATAGGTTACCAAAATGTATTATTTTCACAGTATGACTATTATAAATAATATTGCATTCATCATTTATTTATAACCTAGCATTAGTAAATATAAATGTAAAAAATACACATCATTCTGTGGTCATTTAATTTGTATTAATCAAGAAGATGCAATGCATCAACCTTCATTTCAAACAATGAATGATGTCATAGGTATGACATCACATAACGACTCTCATACACACAACACACATTTTATAAAGGTTTGTACTATTTAGCACTAGCATTTTGATATGGACCCATGTCCTTACACAGAACCCCAATGTCTGCAGTTTTTCCCACTACCTTGTAAGAAGAAGGTGGAGAGGGGCGGAGATTGTGTTGTGAGTTATACATTGAAGCCAGCAGCCTGCTGTGCTGTAAAACTAATGCTATCCTCTGCAGGAGCAGCAGGGATTTTGCAGTCTATTTGGGTGCCAATGTTAGTATCTTAGAGCTGGCACCGGAGAAGGAGGCTCAGCATTTGTTCATTTAATCTCATTAGTAATACTTGTTTTTAAGTAGGTCTCCGCGTGCAGTCTGATTTACAAGTGATGCCCCCCTGTTTCCTCGCTTGTCAGCAACCTACAGTATTTAGATAATGGCCACTTCGATCACTGATAATGTTTACCGTCAGGAAGATGTGATACTTTGCTGAAAGGCAGAAGTATAAAGTGCGCCCATACCTCTTATACAAATGGTAAAGCAGCCAAAATAAATGCAAAGTGTATTGATTTCCCCTATACCGTTTTGCTTCAATTTCAATCCCTAGCTACAGTACAGCTGCTAATGTACACAACATACAAAATCCTTCCTCCCAAATCTGAGTGATTGTTAAATTCTCAGGATGAAACGGTTATTTTCCTCTTCTTTTAGGGCTCACTCTTCCTTCCCCCAACCTCCCCCCCCCCCCCCCCCCCACCCCCGATTCCACTTTCTTTGTAGATCAGCACAGAGTGATACACACAGAAAAAACCCGCACAGCTTATGCTAACCACAGTGAGGTGCTGACTGGATGGAGACTAATAATATCATATGAGAGAAAAAAGGACCCAGTCTTCCAGCACTCTGTCACAACAAATGTAGAATTATAAAATTAAAATACTTTATTGATAACCAAGAATAAAAAATAGGGTGTTAAAACGTAATTAAACGGTGTGTTATAACAGCACTTGACTGTATCCTTCATAACCCATCCGAGATAAGGTGGGTAGATATATCTCGGATGGGTTATGAAGGATACAGTCAAGTGCTGTTATAACACACTGTTTAATTACGTTTTAACACCCTATTTTTTATTCTTGGTTATCAATAAAGTATTTTAATTTTATAATTCTACATTTGTTGTGACAGAGTGCTGGAAGACTGGGTCCTTTTTTCTCTCATATGATATTAGATCAGCACAGACACAGGGAGGGTCTTGACCTGTCATACAAACAATTATTGTATTTTTAACACAATTTGTAACCAACGTTAACCCCTGAAGTACCAGATTGATTAAAATACTTCATATCCCCCACCATTTGTATTACAGGCAGTACTCAGGTCTGGCCGATGTTGGCTCCGCTCTTGTCCATCCAAAACTGTCGTTGGATTTGATCCCCATAGCAGCTATTCCTATGTGGGCTGTCCTAGATGCACAGTCACCACCCCGGCCCAGATTGGTCTATCAAAGGTGAGCCCTCGCTCTGTGATTGGCCAGCACGTAGCATCTGCGTTGTGTTTGGTTGGCGCCCCATCCTCCATGCTTCCCTATGGAGTATGGGAAAGTATGTAAAGAGTGGCTGATCTGAGCTACACTGTCGTTCCTGGAGTTGGCGTGTAAGCTAGCTAAGCTGTGTGCTCTGAGGCTTTGCTGGAGACACCCCAGAACAAGGTTCAGTGCTGATCCAAGCGAAAGATTTGAAAGTTGCTATTCACCGAATAGCATCCCCGAGGTCTTGAGGGACTAGAACCTAATGGAACGTGGAAGCTGCTCTGGGTAAGCCTTGTGAAGTGGCGCACAGCACCTAGCTAGCTAGGATTTCCCCTGTAACTCCTGTTTTGATGAGTGTAAGCTCTTTTCTGTGACAGTGTTGTGCCTGTTGGGTCCCACCGAAAAATAAACTTGCTTTATTTAACTCCTTCGTCCTGTCTGGTGCTATGATCCCGGTGAATTGTCCTGGTCTCCCGTGACAGAGATGTCTGTGCAATACATGCATAAGGAAAACAAGAGTAGCAAAAGCCCAATCTTACCTTAACAGTATATCAAAACATACCAAATCCAGCAAACTTCTGGAACGTCATTGTAGGAGATGCATGCAGAGGTTTTAAACCAGGAGATGGTTTTATGGGGAAAATCATATAGGCTTTAATTAGGCGCAACTTTGACAACATAAATACCGCTTGGGTTCAGCAAATGGGGATAAAAATAAACCGGCCTAGCTCCTTGGAGCGCTGACTACAATAGCGCTTAGTCTATCTAGACTAGGTTGGGGGCTAAGTCCCTTTCCTACGATAACACACAAATACGTCTGGGCTGGGATAGGGGTTCAAAAAGGCCACGCAGAGTTGTCTCTCTTGTGCGGTCCAGGTGCAGTGACTTCCTGGATCAGAGAGCCCCTTGCAGTGAGCTTTGTAGGTTTTTTTTATAGGACTAATGAGCCAGCTGAGGAGGTTAATGAAGCCAGCCTGCTTTAAAATTAACCTCCTCAGTGCTGTCACAGGCTCTGTAAACAGGTTTCCCTTACATTATTTTCTGACGGGATTCACCCTGTTACAGTAATCAACAATATATTTTAGCCTGCTAGCCATCAACAAGCATCTAATATCAAAAAGGATGATACTAATCTGAAAAAAATCACACTGACATTGCAAATGAATTCAATGAATACTTTGTGGGGTGTGCTGCAGTACTTCCCTACTGTCAACACACAGCCCTAACTACAATCAAGAAGCTCAATCTATGAGCACCCCTATAGCACCATTTCTTCCGAAAGTGCTTAAAAATGTCAATTTGTCCCAGTATCTGAAGAGATTACACAGTTAAAACACTAAAACTGAACAGCCAATGTGTCAGGCAACCCGGAAAAATCCACGGGGAGAGCCGCGGTTGGAACCAGGATGGGTAGAATAAACAGGGTGTGAGCTGGAGTCGGTACCAGGGATCAGTAACAGAAGAGTAGTATGTGAGCGATTCGGAGTCAGAACTAGGGAACAGGAACAGAAGTGTAGTATGTGAGCGATTCGGAGTCAGAACTAGGGAACAGGATTGGAAGAGTAGTATGTGAGCGAGCCGGAGTCAGAACTAGGGAACAGGAACAGAATAGTATGTGAGCGAGCCGGAGTCAGAACTAGGGAACAGGAACAGAAGAGTAGTATGTGAGCGAGCCGGAGTCAGAACTAGGGAACAGGAACAGAAGAGTAGTATGTGAGCGATTCAGAGTCAGAACTAGGGAACAGGAACAGAAGAGTAGTATGTGAGCGATTCGGAGTCAGAACTAGGGAACAGGAACAGAAGAGTAGTATGTGAGCGATTCGGAGTCAGAACTAGGGAACAGAAGAGTAGTATGTGAGCGATTCGGAGTCAGAACTAGGGAACAGGAACAGAAGAGTAGTATGTGAGCGAGCCGGAGTCAGGACTAGGGAACAGGAACAGAAGAGTAGTATGTGAGCGATTCGGAGTCAGAACTAGGGAACAGGAACAGAAGAGTAGTATGTGAGCGAGCCGGAGTCAGGACTAGGGAACAGGAACAGAAGAGTAGTATGTGAGCGATTCGGAGTCAGAACTAGGGAACAGGAATAGATGAGTAGTATGTGAACGAGCCGGAGTCAGAACTAGGGAATAGGATTGGAAGAGTAGTATGTGAGCGAGCCGGAGTCAGAACTAGGGAACAGGATTGGAAGAGTAGTATGTGAGCGAGCCGGAGTCAGAACTAGGGAACAGGAACAAAAGAGTAGTATGTGAGCGAGCCGGAGTCAGAACTAGGGAACAGGAATAGAAGAGTAGTATGTGAGCGAGCCAGAGTCAGAACTAGGGAACAGGAATAGAAGAGTAGTATGTGAGCGAGCCGGAGTCAGAACTAGGGAACAGGATTGGAAGAGTAGTCTGTGAGCGAGCCGGAGTCAGAACTAGGGAACAGGAATAGAAGAGTAGTATGTGAGCGATTCGGAGTCAGAACTAGGGAACAGGAACAGAAGAGTAGTATGTGAGCGAGCCGGAGTCAGGACTAGGGAACAGGAACAGAAGAGTAGTCTGTGAGCGAGCTGGAGTCAGGACTAGGGAACAGGATTGGAAGAGTAGTCTGTGAGCGAGCTGGAGTCAGGACTAGGGAACAGGATTGGAAGAGTAGTATGTGAGCGATTCAGAGTCAGGACTAGGGAACAGGATTGGAAGAGTAGTATGTGAGCGAGCCGGAGTCAGGACTAGGGAACAGGATTGGAAGAGTAGTATGTGAGCGATTCAGAGTCAGAACTAGGGAACAGGATTGGAAGAGTAGTATGTGAGCGATTCAGAGTCAGGACTAGGGAACAGGATTGGAAAAGTAGTATGTGAGCGATTCAGAGTCAGAACTAGGGAACAGGAACAGAAGAGTAGTCTGTGAGCGAGCCGGAGTCAGGACTAGGGAACAGGAACAGAAGAGTAGTCTGTGAGCGAGCTGGAGTCAGGACTAGGGAACAGGATTGGAAGAGTAGTATGTGAGCAATTCGGAGTCAGAACTAGGGAACAGGAGAGTAGTCTGTGAGCGATTCAGAGTCAGAACTAGGGAACAGGATTGGAAGAGTAGTATGTGAGCGATTCAGAGTCAGGACTAGGGAACAGGATTGGAAGAGTAGTATGTGAGCGATTCAGAGTCAGAACTAGGGAACAGGAACAGAAGAGTAGTATGTGAGCGATTCGGAGTCAGAACTAGGGAACAGGAACAGAAGAGTAGTCTGTGAGCGAGCTGGAGTCAGGACTAGGGAACAGGATTGGAAGAGTAGTATGTGAGCAATTCGGAGTCAGAACTAGGGAACAGGAGAGTAGTCTGTGAGCGATTCAGAGTCAGAACTAGGGAACAGGAACAGAAGAGTAGTATGTGAGCGAGCCGGAATCAGAACTAGGGAACAGGAATAGAAGAGTAGTATGTGAGCGAGCCGGAGTCAGAACTAGGGAACAGGATTGGAAGAGTAGTATGTGAGCGAGCCGGAGTCAGAACTAGGGAACAGGAACAGAAGAGTAGTATGAGAACGATTCAGAGTCAGGACTAGGGAACAGGATTGGAAGAGTAGTATGTGAGCGATTCAGAGTCAGGACTAGGGAACCGGATTGGAAGAGTAGTATGTGAGCGAGCCGGAGTCAGAACTAGGGAACAGGATTGGAAGAGTAGTATGTGAGCGAGCCGGAGTCAGAACTAGGGAACAGGATTGGAAGAGTAGTATGTGAGCGAGCCGGAGTCAGAACTAGGGAACAGGAATAGAAGAGTAGTATGTGAGCGAGCCGGAGTCAGGACTAGGGAACAGGAATAGAAGAGTAGTATGTGAGCGAGCCGGAATCAGAACTAGGGAACAGGAATAGAAGAGTAGTATGTGAGCGAGCCGGAGTCAGAACTAGGGAACAGGAATAGAAGAGTAGTATGTGAGCGAGCCGGAGTCAGGACTAGGGAACAGGAATAGAAGAGTAGTATGTGAGCGAGCCGGAATCAGAACTAGGGAACAGGAATAGAAGAGTAGTATGTGAGCGAGCCGGAATCAGAACTAGGGAACAGGAATAGAAGAGTAGTATGTGAGCGAGCCGGAATCAGAACTAGGGAACAGGAATAGAAGAGTAGTATGTGAGCGAGCCGGAGTCAGAACTAGGGAACAGGAATAGAAGAGTAGTATGTGAGCGAGCCGGAGTCAGGACTAGGGAACAGGAATAGAAGAGTAGTATGTGAGCGAGCCGGAGTCAGAACTAGGGAACAGGAATAGAAGAGTAGTATGTGAGCGAGCCGGAATCAGAACTAGGGAACAGGAATAGAAGAGTAGTATGTGAGCGAGCCGGAATCAGAACTAGGGAACAGGAATAGAAGAGTAGTATGTGAGCGAGCCGGAGTCAGAACTAGGGAACAGGAATAGAAGAGTAGTATGTGAGCGAGCCGGAGTCAGGACTAGGGAACAGGAATAGAAGAGTAGTATGTGAGCGAGCCGGAGTCAGAACTAGGGAACAGGAATAGAAGAGTAGTATGTGAGCGAGCCGGAATCAGAACTAGGGAACAGGATTGGAAGAGTAGTATGTGAGCGAGCCGGAGTCAGAACTAGGGAACAGGAACAGAAGAGTAGTATGTGAGCGATTCGGAGTCAGAACTAGGGAACAGGATTGGAAGAGTAGTATGTGAGCGAGCCGGAATCAGAACTAGGGAACAGGATTGGAAGAGTAGTATGTGAGCGATTCGGAGTCAGAACTAGGGAACAGGAACAGAAGAGTAGTATGTGAGCGATTCGGAGTCAGAACTAGGGAACAGGATTGGAAGAGTAGTATGTGAGCGATTCGGAGTCAGAACTAGGGAACAGGATTGGAAGAGTAGTATGTGAGCGAGCCGGAGTCAGAACTAGGGAACAGGATTGGAAGAGTAGTATGTGAGCGAGCCGGAGTCAGGACTAGGGAACAGGAACAGAAGTGGCAACGCAGCACCATTTGACGCCTTGCGGCCATATTGACAGGAGTTGCAGGGAAAGATGCCGGGACGATGCCAGGAGACGCCGCTGCCGAACACCGCCACCCGGAGGTTTACTAGGTAAACCCGTAGCCCAGACATACGTGGCTAAAACCTGTTGTCTGTGGGTCAAACCCGGAGTGGTGGGAACCCTGGTCCTATGTGGGACATAATGAATTCTTGTTTTTATATTAAATGTATATTTTTTTCAATTACTGATCCCCGGTGCACTGTTTGCATTTTCTTGTCGGAACACAACCTTACACTGGAACAGCACAAACAGCTTGTGAAGCCCTGATGCAAGGAACTGGTGCTGTCTTATAGGCAGTGAGGATCCCTGGGAATGCCATCACAGCCCGCCCACCGCACAGCGCTTACGGACCAACATACACCCTGCACGTGAGTCCTTACATTACCTCGCCCTCTACAGGGGAAGGCGCCGGCTGATTTATGTGGGTACGGAGCATGCAATTGCTTAACTAGCTGCAGAGGATGGACAAGAGTTGCCAGATCCCATGAACATTCTTTGGGACCATAGCCCTTCCAGTCCACCAGTAAAATAGGCGTCTGCCGACCTGTTTAACATCAAATATTGCCTGCACCTCAAATTCGGGATATCGTTGAACTTGAACACGGAGTCTTAAAACCCGGTGGGTATAGGGATTTTCATGTGAGGACTTTGGCAGCGAGGTGTGAAATACAGGATGTATTCTCCAAGACTGAGGTTATTGTAGATGATATCCCACTGGATTCATTCTCTTTGTGATGGAGAAGGGTCCGACAAACTTAGGCGCAAATTTTCTTGGTGTGTTTTTTAACGGAAGGTCCTTTGTGGAGAGCCATACTTTGTCGCCTAGTTGGCAATTAGGAGCGGGCATTCGGCGACGATCCGCAAATCTCGTATACGTGTTCTGTACCTGGCGTAAATGTGATGATAATCCTTAATGGACTTGGTGTAGTGACAAAGGAGGTCAGAGCTGGAACTTATCTTATCTTCTAAGGGAAGCCTACTTATCTTCTAAGGGAAGTATTTTCAGAAGGTAGGCTTGGGTGGCAAAAAATGGACTATTATCAGTGGAAGAATATGTAGTTATTGTAGACAAATTTAGCGGTAGCTAAGAAAGTGGTCGAATCAGATTGATATGTATGTGTGAAACAATGGAGATACTGCTCTAGGGTCTGGTTTAAATGCTCGGTCTTCCCATTGGACTGAGGGTGGCAGCAAGAAGACAGGACTCGTTGGATTCGCAGTAGCTGACACATCTCAAACCAAAACTGGGAGATACACTGCGATCATCTATCAATAATAATCTTACTGAGAAGACCATGCATCCGGTATACCTCTTTCAAAAAGATCTGGGCCATCCTTTGGGCTGTAGGTAATCAAGGAAGTAGCACAGAATGAGCAATTTTCAAAAATTAATCGAGAATAGTCAAAAATACAGTAAACCCCTCAGAAGGGGGTAATTCCATGGTGAAATCCATAGTAATACTGTTCCATGGTCTGGAGAGACTATCAAGGTTCGTTCACAGTAAAGTCTTGCAGGTCTCTGTTGTGCTTGCTTCATTTGTACACAAGTGTAAGGGAGTCAAGGAGTTAAACTCCTTGGGGAGGAGACAGGACAGGAGACAGAACTAGGTGTCGGGTTTCCTGCAGGTGATATGAAAACTCCTGATTGAAAAGGGAATAAAAGGCAGGAAATGAGAACCTGTAAGTGTTCCTGTTGGAGGTTCTGTGAGATGATCACAGAGCTCCGTCCGCAGGGATCCAGGCTTGTTGACCAGAAGGTTTTACCTGGCAACAGTGGGAAACCAAAAGCCCCACATAGCAGAGAAGACTGCACAGATAGGGCAAAAGACGTTCCTGGGAGCAGCAGGACTTCAAAGCTTGCAGCTGGAGAAATCGGAGACGGCGGACCAGCATCAGTCAGATAAGACTATATATTGTAACCTAATATTGTTTTTATAAGTTTTGGACTGGGAACTGGCCTACCTAGCCAGTCAGATAGAAAGGGCCGGAGTAATGTTTATTTAATCTCCTAATATGGAGTAGGTGTTTGTTTTATGATTTATATTTTGCCTTAAAGGGGCAGTAGCCTCAATGTTTTGATTGCTGTTTTGTGGAGAAATACAACCTCTCAACGTTTGGTTACCCTAAAAATGCATGTGGGGACTCTTCTCTGACCTTGCCTACAGGCCGCTCCATCACAACAAGTCTCGCACATACGAACAAACTGAGCCACGTCATGCGGAAGTTGCAGCCACCAAAATGCCATCTGAGCAATTCCAAGGTCTTTGTGATAGATTTTATGACCTGCCACCAGTATATCGTACCACTGGTTAACTTGCAGACGTAATACCTTAGTGGGAATATAGAATGAATTTTTATACCATATGCATTTACTCCGTATTCTGAAGTTCCGTGGCAGGACACATTGTATTTTCATTGTAAAGATAAAAAAAATTGTAGCTCATCTGACCTTGTGAATGTCACGCTTGTGCTCTCCACACAAGCGAGAGAGAAAGGGAAGGGACCCAATAGCGAGGTGGGGAGGCCGCAGGGGATACGAAGGGAGTGAGTTGCCGCGCAGCTGGGGATCGGCGCACGTAGTCACGTGACCGCGCCGCACGCAGGATAATGCGCGATGCGTCCGGAGGTGCGGTGCCTACTCAGAGACACGAGTGATCCAGCTGCACGCACGCGCACGCTCTGACACCCGAGCGGGAGTGCACGCGGTCTCAGGCACCAATGCGGGGGTTGTGGGAAGCCACAAGTGAGAAGCACAGGAGTCTGGAACAGGAACCAGGAACATGGAACATGGAAGGAGCCGGGGAGGTAGAGTCCAGAGCCCAAGGTAACATCCACAAGGGAATTGCTTCTTGGAGGATGTCTAGCCTCCTTAAAGGCATAGTGCCAGAAACAGCAAGGTGCAGCGAAACTAAACATAACATAAGGGTTCTTAGTCTAATCCATTGGCCAAGGAATTATAAGCCTGTTACCACGTCAAGGTGAACCCTACTAAGCAGGTACCTACACTACCCGACGGTGAACTAACCTCAGTAGTATACTGTATGAGTGACTGTCCCAGTCTTCCGGAATCCAAAGGAGATAAGTAAAGGTCCCAAGGAGGTCCAGGCAGGAACAGCATGCGATGAATACTAGCAGGCACCAGGGCAGGCAGCAAATGACTAATAGCACAGAGAAAGTCAAAGAGAGGCTTACTTCCTGTCCGGAGGAAGAGGGCAGGGTTTGCCAGGAAGCAAGATGGCATTGCTTGCTTCAGAATCCTTAAAGACACAGGATCTTGACTCGCAGCTAGAGGGGGGCGATCAGAAGTAAACAGGTAAGGAAGGAAAACACCGCAGGGGGCGTGTTCCGCGCATCGTTACAGTGAAGAAACTTGTCACACATATTTGAATGGCTGATAGTACACGGCTTGAAGGAAGGACCAAATCAGATGATGTCTGTGAACACGTGGTGTGGGGAGGGTCTTTAGGTGAGAGAGCATCAGCTTTACCATTGTTGCTCTTTCCTGGTTTGTAGGTAACGTGTAAATGAAAACGGGAGAAGTATGCTGGTTGGTGCAGCGAGCTTTTCACAACTGTGTGAAGTTTTTATGATCTGTCCATACTTCCACGTCAAGTTCGGCCCTCAAAAATAGGTGTCTCGACTCTACATAATAGTATAATTCATTTCGGCGCTGGACAATTTTCGAGACAGAAAGGCGACTTGATGGACGCAGGAATCCATAGGAGTCGTTGGGACAAAACTGCTCCAATGGCTAAATCCAAGGCGTCTGCTTCAACAATAAATAGTCGCTGGGGAACGAGATCCATCAACACAGGTGCAATGGTAAATTTTCCCTTTAATTCCAGAAATACGGTCTCGGCTTTGGTTCTCCAGGAAAAGGAAACATGTTTCCCAAGGAGACTTGTGAGTGGAAATAACATAAGCTAGCAATCTTGAATAAAATTGTGATAAAAATTGTCAAACCCTAAGAATCTTTGCAGGGATTTTACATCTGTGGGGAGGTCCACTTCTATATGGCCTGAATCTCTCATTCATCCATAGCTATTGCAAAGGCAGAGATCACATAACCAAGAAATTTGATTTGTGTTTGATCCAACAAACATTTTTAAAGCTTGGCGTACAATTGATATTGTTGGAGATGGCCCAATACCTCTTTGACATGGTCTTCGTGTTGCTGAAGGTCACTTGAGAAGATGAGTATGTCAGCTAAACATACCACAAGAAACAGGACTAAAATGTCCCAATATATACTATTCACGAAATTCTGGAAGGTGGCAGGAGATGTGCACAGAACAAAGTTCATGACCCGATATTTGAAGTGGCCAAATCATGTTTGGAAGTCCGTCTTTCATTCGTCACCAGCCGTATACATACCAAATTGTAAGCCCCACGGAGATCCAATTTTGTGAAGACTGTGGCATCTTACTTCTTTCAATAGCTCAGGAATTAGCGGGAGTGGGTGTCACGGGAGAACAGAACTCTTTCACGGGATCAAGCACCAGACAGGACACAGAGATCAAATAAAAAAGGTATTTATTCTAGCTGGAGCCTACAGATCCAACACACTGTCATAGAACAAAGCTATTGTCACAACCAAGGAAATTCTGGTTGACCTAGGTGCCCGGTGCCACCGAAATGGTTTAGCTGGTGCAGCTTCCACTCCTGTAGGGGCCCGGGGTCTCCAGGCAACTTCAAATCTACCGCTAGGAGTAACATGCCACCTCGGGTTCGGGTGTCTCTGCCACAACCACAGAGCACACCACTTAGTCCACCTGCACGTCAGTCCAAGAATGAGCTGTGGAACTTAGATCGACTGCATCATTTCTTGTTCCCCGTCTCCATAAGAAAACATTGGAAACGGGGTCGTGACCAATCGCAGCGCGGATGCTATGTATTGGACCCATCACAGAGCGAGGGTTCGTCTGTGTTGTCCAATCTGGACTGGGGGAGTGTCGGAGGGGCTGACACAAGGCGATCGGGAATTATGAACAAACCAATAAGAACAGCGCCTATGTGCCCCTTTCTTAGGGCCGGTTTGCTATCTGCTGATGAGATAGGCGCCTCGCGGTCTGGGGCAGACAATGGCTCCGCTTATTGGACCAACGTCTGTAAATGTCAGTAAATATAATGTATAACCCTGTTCATTTAATGTAACCATGTATTGTCAGCCTAACTCTGTGCCCAGGACATACTTGAAAACGAGAGGTAACTCTCAATGTATTATTTCCTGGTAAAACATTTTATAAATAATAAAATAAATAAATGTGCTTTTTTTTGGTTTGTTTTTTGTGAATATGTGCCGAAGTGACCACCGACCAGGCCATTTTCAGACGAAATTCTGCATTGACTTCAACCAGCCCCATAGTGTTAATTTCTTTTATGTGAATGACTAAATGTGAAAGAATAATGCTTTTTATTTTATAGTAACAGAGGCGCAGCCTGGACACTGGAGTTGTGTATATGGTTTTTTGGCAATGTATTAAGAAAAATATGTATATAACTTTCAATTTCGTGTAGGTTGAGTTTTACAAAATGACAACACAGGGAAGATAACGTACAAACAGCTGGGATAAGAGCAGACTGATAAGGCAAAGGGAGACCTCGCCCCGATTAGTATATTTAAACTGAAGTCATTTGAAAATGGGTTAAAAGAGCATCACTCCGTAATTCGCACTCCAATGCATAGCTGAGCCGGTTCTCCTGAAATCTGACACTGTACCGGTACTCTGTGTATTTTATTTAAACGGGGCTTCAGTCAATGGATCTAAGCTAAATCATGCAGAAAGCAAACGAGAGCGGAAGTAACGCTCCAGAAAAGCACCGTCACAGACTTTCTTTCCCTGGCTGGTTTTTTTACTGCAGGGTTTTGCCGCATTGCGGTCTGTCTGTCTCCCCCTCCCCCTCTCGCACACATCCTTGTGCTCTGCCTGAGTTCGCTTCCTGGATCTGCAGAGAGGCGCAGGCACCGCCCTGTGATGGGAGGGGGTTCGCAGAGAGGCGCAGACACCGCCCTGTGCTGGGAGGGGGCTGCAGAGAGGCGCAGGCACCGCCCTGTGCTGGGAGGGGGCTGCAGAGAGGCGCAGGCACCGCCCTGTGCAGGGGGCTGCAGAGATAGGCAGGGATTCACTGTGCATCCACACAAGCAGGGAGTGGTACAGCATACAGATAGTAGGGTCACTATTGTTTGAGAGGACATGATACATTTATGGGCATCAACCTCCTAGGACCAAAGGGAATTAAGGACAGCGACATGTTTATTATGTTAAATTGAGCTGATTTGCAGTTTTGCTGGAAACAAATCTAACAATTATACGTCTTTTTGAAGAATGTTTGTTTTATAAACATTTGGGGTTTACTATCTTTAGATAATGTCTTTTGGTGCTGAGACTGTCAGTCCTTAAAGCCACAGGCAAATTGCTCTTTTTGTTTGCTGTTTGCAAAGTAATTATGATTATGTCATTATTCAAATAGATAACACGAGTAGCCGATTCAATTTAGCAGAGTCGGAGAAAAGTGAAACGTTCATTTACGTAAAATAAATCTATCGCTTTAAATCTGCAGTCTGCACTGCTCTATCTTTGTCTAAGTTAAACATTGTTAATATTTTTACAATAACATTAAATACACATAAGTTGAACAAGACAATGCAAGATCAGCACAAGCCGGGGGTGAAGGAGTAAAAGAGTAACTGGTAATGTAACTGCCTTTGAAGCAGGGTAGCTGGGTTTAAAACAGTGTCGGCACTCCTTGTGACTTTGGGCTAGTCACTTTATCTTTCAGTGTCTCACACACCAAAATTAGATAGTAAGCTCTACGGTAGTGGTTTTCAGCATTTTTTGGGGTTAAGTAACCCTATAATTATATTGTGAAATTCTGCAGAACCCCAACCCTCTCTAATAGCGCGTCTGTGATCAGATACATTGTAAGGAGCTCCAACCCTCTCTAATAGCACGTCTGAGATCAGATGCATTGTAAGGAACTCCAACCCTCTCTAATAGCACGTCTGAGATCAGATGCAGTGTAAGGAACCCCAACCCTCTCTAATAGGGCGTCTGAGATCAGATGCATTGTAAGGAACTCCAACCCTCTCTAATAGCACGTCTGAGATCAGCTGCATTGTAAGGAACCCCAACCCTCTTTAATAGCGCGTCTGAGATCAGCTGCATTGTAAGGAACCCCAACCCTCTCTAACGCTGAGTACCCGCTGGCGCTGAGCTCGCTGATCAGGCGGCGCTTGGCGCGGTTACTTGCATATATATATATATATGCAAGTTCTGGCTCACGCGATGCGCGCATGCGCGGGCACACACGCTCTGCGCTTTTGTAAATGAAATTGTTATACTTTCCCGCTTGCTGAAATAGCCTGCAATTGCGCACCCCCCTGCTCCCCCCCGCGCGCGCGTCCGCAAGTTGCAGGACACCCGGCGTTCATGCTCTAAGCATGAGCACGCTGAGTGCCAGCGGGGACTTAGCTTAATAGCGCGTCTGAGATCAGATGCATTGTAAGAACCCCAACCCTCTCTAATAGCGCGTCTGAGATCAGATGCATTGTAAGAACCCCAACCCTCTCTAATAGCGCGTCTGTGATCAGATGCATTGTAAGAACCCCAACCCTCTCTAATAGCGCGTCTGTGATCAGATGCATTGTAAGGAACCCCAACCCTCTCTAATAGCGCGTCTGAGATCAGATGCATTGTAAGGAACCAAAACCCTCTCTAATAGCGCGTCTGAGATCAGCTGTAGATAACATATAGATTGTACGGTCGATTTCCCTATATTCTTTTAATTTTTTGCATGCAGGTCATGTCCTTGTCTTCTGCATATATCACTTATTGTTTTGTCACACTGTAAAGCAGGGTGCGCACAATAGGAGCTGCATAGTAAACAAGACCATTTGTATATCCAGTACCAGCAGCATCTGTGGCTTAGCATCCCTCCCCCACCTCTGCTTCTAGAAACAATTAGGAGGCCTGCTCCTAGTTGCTATGGTAACACTAAGTGGGTGATGAGATCTCATGAATAAGTGATAATCGAGTGGCCAATATACTGTACGGTCTGTTTGGTTTCCACGGTGACAAAAAGATTGCTGAAGATCTATGTAGGATTTGCTTCCTGCAGCACAGTTGTCTGTTCTCCTATTGATGTATGGTAATATTTCCAATTCCCACAGAGCATAAACAGCAGCACAAATACAGGGGCTATACAACACCCTCAGTAAGGTCTCTCAGCATTAGAAGAGTAATGTGAATTCACACTTAAATTTAATTTAAAAAATCCAGATGTCCACATGTTGTATTTATTTTGTGAGTGTAGAATGTATTACATGTACAATATAGATCATCATCTTCCAATGTTGTTGTTAACGTTGTTAACGTTACGTTGTGCCCAGGATATACTTGAAAACAAGAGGTATTTATTTTTCTGGTTAAATATTTTATAAATAAGCCTTTGGACACATGTCGATCCACCGCTGAGTCAAGGCCCCCTCCCCCCCGCGCGCCCCCAATGATCTTCCAGGGTCTGCGGTTGCAAGCCCATACCCTCCAACATTTCACAGATGATAAAAATAACACGCATATATATTAGACCTCCAACACCTCTTAGATAGCCTTCCAGCACACCTCATATAGACTTCCAACACCCCTCATGCAGACTTCAAACACCCCTTGTATAGACCCCCAACAACACTCCTAGAGCCCAAACACCCCTGATATAGAATTCCAACACCCCACAAGTAGACCTCCAACACCCTTCATAGATCTTCAAAAACCCTTCATAGATCCCCAAAACCCCTCACAGATCCCCAACAACCCTCGTAGACCCCCATCACCCCTCATAAGACCCCGATCACTCCTCATGTAGACAGCCAACACCCCTCATAGATCCCCCATCTCATCTAGACAGCCAACATCCCTCATAGATCCAATCTATGTTTTTGGTGCCTGAGGCACAGAGAGATAAAGTGACTTACAAGGTCACAAGGAAACTTACACCAGGGTCCCCTGCTTCAAACTCAGTGTCTTCAATCTCAGGGTCAGTGTCTTTACTCACTGAGCCCTCCACTTCAGCCCTTAATTCTACATTATAAGTGGCTGATGGACCTGTGCATTTGTTTGGATATGGACAATAATAGAAACACGTGTGTTTTGATGCATTGTTCTGCTCACACATGAGATGAAAAAATAGCCTGCAGCCAAGGCCTTACTCCCCCAATATTACCCTGTTTGACAGATGACTAAACCACCACAGTTCTGAAAGAAACCTCAGCATGTGGACAGCTCCTCCCAAAGACAGCTGGCATCCCCCAGAGGCTGAGTCAAGAGTGCACAACAGCTGAGTCTAGCAGCCCTGCTTCCTGCTAATAAAGCACCAGCTGAGCGGATTCATACTTCCCATGTCTAATCTGACACGCTGTTCCAAGGCGAACATTTCTGCATCATTCTTTGATAGTGCTACATATTTGGGGGGACATGCAGCAGCAGTTCTTGTTTGAAGTGAACATTCTGCAGTGTATACTGTCATTGAGGATTGCTATATAATGCCGGAATGGGTATAGTAGCCAACAGGCCCCCTGGTCAGTGGGACAGGATGAAACCTGTCCATGTTTCATGGCTCTCATTTCTAAAGAGAGGGTGGAGGGGAAAGTTAGAAGAAAAAAGCAAAACCTGCAACACTGATGAGTCCTGTGGGCAACCATATTATGGATACTATGTTGGAAAGTCACTGCCATTACAGCAGGGGAACCAGATTCAGTTCACACTTTGTGGCCCTTTGTGACCTTTAGGCGGACAGTCCCAGCACCTTCTAGGACAGAAGTGAATTATCCCTTGTAGAACCAAGGTGTACTAATGACATTGACATGCTTAATGGGGCTACATCTGGGTAATTGACGCCTTTTCACTTGAATCAAAAGTTGACACTTGTAAGTATTTCCGAATAAGTTTATAGGCTGCGCCATGGTACGCACTCACGCGACAGTCCTGGAAATAGATTTGCGCAGCTGTCGCCGACCGATTTGTGTCCTCCATTGTCGTGTGCGACGGAGAGGTGTGGCCGTGATGTCACCAGGCTGAACAATTGAGGTTCGCCCTCATTTGGTTAAACTTGTCACGTGACGCGGCCGTCGTGCGAAAAATCATAGAGATTCGTCTCCTCCAACCCTTCCAACTTGGAAGTGTAGCAGCAAGAGTTCCATCTTCCAGCGCTCTACTGCCTCAAGAAAACGCTATGTGTACATGTGTTATGTACTTATTGTGAGTACATCTCTTATATGTTTTTAAATTATAAATTTGAATTTTCGATCTACACCATGGTCTCCCCTTGTTTTCCATGAAACCCCTACTCGAGTGAGATCTCTCCTGCATTACCAGTTGTTCGGGTTCCTGCAACTGCGGTGTATTACTTACCTGCTGACCTGCTAAATGCTGATATAACCACTTACTTGGTGTAAGTAGGCACTTAATAGAGCCAAGATTTTTTCTAAACTATATGTTATTATACTGCACCATTATTTTTGTATCTTCTATTTTTGGGATGTTCCTGATACCATCGCTCCCTTCCAACACCTGTATCTACATTATCTCGAGGGGAATCTGTACATATTCCCCGGGAAGGTTGAGAATCTGTTTTTTGTTGCACCTTACAATTCACTGCATACGTGTATTTATCACTTTAATCACCAGCACTGTTGTTTAGCGCCGTTCTAAATCACTTGGGTTTACTATCGCAGCCTTATGTAAACATGGTGAGCTGTGACGTGGGAGGGGTTCTTCTTCTGGCTGCTCCCTTTTGTCTGACCTCAATGTGTGTTCAGCAAGTGCTTGGACAGCCAGAGCCTCCCTCTGTGCCCCTCCCCTTATCTGCACAGGCTCTCCTAAAAGCACAGTGCGGGGTAAGCTTAGAAACATTACCTCATTGACAAACACTAATTCTTTTTAGAGACACAAAAGAAACCAAATATTTGCTCTTAGCATGGTTAGATTAGGTTAAGAAAGCCATTAAAAAAAATAATAATCTAAAAACACTTTAAGCAATTGTTTAAACTTTTAACATTGCCATCTCTGTAAATTCTCTCCACTTACCACTTAGATTGTAAGTTCTTTGGGGCAGGGACTCCTTTTCCCAATGTTACTTTTATGTATGAAGCACTTGTATTGTATTGTATGTCTTTATTTATATAGCGCCATTAATGTACATAGCGCTTCACAGTAGTAATACATGTGGTAATCAAATAAATAACAGATAATATAAATAACAGATCATGGGCACTTATTCCCATTATGTCTCCTATTATTTTTGTCACGTGTATTACTGCTGTGAAGTGATATGTACACTGATGGTGCTATACACATAAAGATTATACATATATGATTAATGTATAACAGGAGAGACTTCTTCCATTGGCGTTTGCAGGGTAGTGGGCATTATGGGAGGGCATAGAGCATGTACATTTCGGAGAGCTGCAATATAGGTATCTTCTCTAAGCAGAAAGTGCTTTAGCTGGAAATGTACACAGACCCTTCCTTTGTAACTATTTAGCAGGTACAATACACGTGTTTGGGTGCTGTAAGACCAGCTGTACTTATTAAACAGAAAGTATTGTATGTGTGGTAAACTGCCTAGGTTAGGGGACTTCCACAGGAATGACTTGGAAGTGCCTCCATCCTGCACAAGTAGAGGAGCTACAGTGCACATTGTTTTATGTGTCAAATGTTGAAGAGTCTGATATATACACATCTACTATGTATTTTGGAAAGCTGAAATAGATATCGTGACCAAATATTGCATGAGGGTTCCTGAGATCAAGGAGCAGGTTTTTGTCTGTGTTCTGATACAATTCGAAATGACATCACTGATGACATCACATATCGCATCACAAATGACATCGGCAATGACATAACTGATAACATCACAAATGACTTCATCTTGGTCACTTTGAAAATCTAATTTGCAACATTAGCAAAAAAATGCAGAAGCATCCAAAGTTCATCAAGAGTGCGAGAGCATTATTTGGGACAAGAATACAATGTCCCACAAACGCCTTAGAGGCTTTTGATTGAACACTTCAGGACCTCAGAGGCAATGAAACTATTATGGGCGGCGTTGTTGTTTTAGCAGGGGATGTCGCATTATATAATACACTATTTGATGCAGCTCCCATTTATTATATGGGTGGGAAGCAGGGGGTCTCCGAAGCTGAACTATGTTAATTTCACCTTCGGGGACCCCCTTGTTCCCGGGGTTATAAAGGGCCGGCTGGGATTATCATGGGGCTTGGTGCAGGGGCTTTTGTGGGGCCTCTTACCTTGTCCGGTGCTGCATCTCCGACGCAGCATTGTGACGTGGCATCATGGGACATCGCAATGCCATGTTGTCATGGCAACATGACGTCGCGGCATCACATTGTCATGGCAAAGCGACGCCATTTGACGTCGTGGCGCCATGTTAACGGACCCTGCAGTAGGAGATGCCGCTGAGCAAGGTAAGAGACAATTACACAGGCCCAAGCTCTCCCCTGGCAATCAGCTTCATGGCTGTGGGGAAGAGCGAGGGGCCTCTATAACCGCGGGGGCACGGTGCGATGGCACTTCCGCGATACATCCCGGGAATGCTAACGCCGGTGCTTCCTGGCTGCTAGAATCTCTCACGTCACATGGGCCAATAGGAAGCCACAACAGATCACATTGCAGCTTCTTATTGGCCCGTGTATTGCAGGAGATTTAAAAGGCCATTTTGTTTCCCCTGGAGGGTACAGTACCTGCGCTATGTTTACAGTTACGTTTCTCACGAACCAGGGCTGAATTTTTGCATTTCAACTCCAGAGACCCCATGTTTCCAACCTATGAAATAAAAATCAGGGAAGGGGGATCTGCTGCATTAAAAGGATAGTCCCTCCTAGGACCAAAGTGAACAATTTAAGACATTTTAAAATAATTTCCAAATATCTCATTGATGTAAAGATGCACGTGCTGCACATAAAGAGTTAAAGGAGCAATCCAAGCGCTTTTATTTAAAAAATAATAATAATAATAATAATTTTGACCCAGGATTGGAACAGAGCTGAACTCCATGAATTTTAGCTCCGGAGACCCGCTGCTTCCGGAGATACTTATTTCCGTAGTAGGTGCCGGTAGGGGTTCTGCCTGAGCTAACTGGGCTTTAAAGATTAGAACCTGATGACATCACGGTTTCCTATTGGTTCAGGAGCTTTGAAACTCTGCCATAATGTGAACTCTGGTATCCGAGCGTGGCAGCTGCCAGCACTTACTACGGAGGTATCTCTGGAAGCAAGCCCCCCCCCCCAAGGAGTTAATGGGGTTCAGCACCGGAGACCCCCTGCTTCAATCCTAGATTAAAAAAGAGCTTGGATTGCCGCTTTAAAATCACTACCCAGAAATTAGGGTGGTGCCAAAAAAAAAAATGTTTTCGGCTTTTAATTTCTCCTTGGTTATCAACTGCTTGGGATGTTTTACAATCTTTACCTAGCCTCTTTTGTCATAAGACTGCAAAGTGTTGTATTTGCGGGGAGATTGTTCATTTGGAGCTTTTCCTTTTCATGTTGTGTTTGGCAGCATAATTAGCTTAAGTGAACAGAAGGGAAGCACAATAATGGCCAGGAAATGTGTTGCAGATTTCACTGGCCACAAATGGGTTAAGTTACGTGGGCATCCCATTTGAGACGTATGCGGTGGAGTACCAGTTATGTGACCCAGCCGCATCAGGTTCCTTGTAGTCATGCACAGAAGAGATGGTGATAAATAATTTAGCCAACAGAAGGTTTAACATTCGAACAGCTGACATAGGCGGTCATCCCTGGTTAATGGTCAGTACCAGAGACACTCTACCGGTGACTCAGGAGCACCTGTGACCCTGTAATGTGGGTGTCTCCAATAAACACTGAGAAATTAACTTTCTGCCATTGTGGTCATTATATTTACCATGTGCAATCTAAATACTGCGTGGGGAATCTAAATACTGCGTGGGGAATCTAAATACTGCGTGGGGAATCTAAATACTGCGTGGGGAATATAAATTCTGCGTGGAATATATACTGTGTGGCGACCCCCTTCTTTTTATGTTTATTTTTTCCTTGTGCCGGGCCGCATTTTATTTCTGTCCTCCCCCCTATGTTTGAATTCTCTAAGGTCTCCCCACTTACCACTTAGATCAGGAGTGCGCAAACTGTGGGAGATTTTTCTGGGGGTTGGGGGGGGGGGCACGGCGGTTGCAGAGGCCCCACGCTCTTCCCCAAGGCATTTAAATGAAATGCCGGGGGGGGGGGGGGGGGTCGCGTGAGGCCTTGGCAACCCTCAGCTTACCGTGATTCAGATGGCGGTGTGGCACGTCACCGTGGCAACGTGGCGTCGTGACGTGATGTCACTTGCATATAATGACGCTGTGCAGCGTCATTTGACGCAGCTCCAAGGTAGGGGGGTGGCGCGAGCAGGCAAGACAGGGGGGCACAGCAGCTAAAGTTTGCGCTCCCCTGGCTTAGGCCTTACCCCCGCTGCCTACTACAGCGTCCGCTGTGGCGGACGCTGCACGGACGAGAGCCCTCCCCTCAATGGCGCCGGGCCCGCTGCGAGGGGGGGCCACAGAGCTCGGGCGAGAGTTGCTCCTGCTCTCAATAGAATTGAGAGCAGGACTCGCGTCGAGCGATTAGGCACGCCCCCCGGCGGTTCAGCCAATGAGGGCGAACCTGCCGGGTGACGTTATGGCCGCGCCCCCGTCACTCCCCCGCCATGCCCCCCCCGGTCTCTCTTCCTGCAGTGAGCTGCAGACCGGGGAATCGACTGAACGCGCCGCCAATATCGCGGGCGTGCGTTACAGCGGCGTTACCGGGGCCTTAGCCTTAGATTGTAAGCTCTTCAGGGCAGGGATTTGTTTTTCTATTGTTACTTTTAGGCCTGACGCGCTTATTCCTACTATGTCACCTGTGTTACTGCTGTAAAGCGCTATATACATGGATGCGATTTATAAATACATACATCTCAATAAAAATGTGCAAATAAAAACACGCTGTGAAAGATGAAGAAACATGTAACCCCTTATGCTATTTCTCTTTGGTTTTCAAACTTTAAAGCAGCAATCCCCCCCAGAAGCCTGTATGAGTGTAACTCGCGTAACGTTAGTATATTTCTCCCTGGGCATGTCCTGCTTTTTAAAATTTCTTTTTATTCTTAGAAATCACAATTTTCTTAGTCTCTAGTGTCTGAGGTTACTATGGTAACTGCATTGTGATCTGGGGAGAGCTCCATTTCTTACCAACCGTAAAGGAGTATCAGATTTAAAAAAATATATGTTGGAAAAGGCAAGAAGAAATCTCTAGAAGTAAGTTTAAAAAAATAGTGCTCATCGGGGACTGCTGCTTTAAATTTCTTTTCTTTTTGCATAATCAGACACGGGTCGCTCGGAGCAGAAGCACACAATTCCTTGCTCGGGGGAACCTCCGGTCCCAAAGATATCCCCATTGTTATGTGCCAGTACAATGAAAGTAATATCAGAGGTGGCCGCTGGGATGGTCCCTTCGGAAGCTGCGATGTCGTGCTCTGAAAAACATTGTTCAGGCGATTTGTAGCAAAATGTTTGTGCCGTGTACAGTTCATCTTCACCTATTCACATTTCTCCGCAGACCTTTGCAAACAGGAAACTAGAACAGCTGCATTTTACAAATTTGGCATGCCAATGCTGGAAAAATGGTGTGATACATGTCATAATATTCATAATATTGTGTGATACATGTCATAATATTCATTATATTGTGTGGGACATGTCATAATATTCATAATATTGTGTGATACATGTCATAATATTCATAATATTGTGTGATACATGTCATAATATTAATAATATTGTGTGATACATGTCATAATATTCAAAATATTGTGTGATACATGTCATAATATTCATTATATTGTGTGGGACATGTCATAATATTCATAATATTGTGTGATACATGTCATAATATTCATAATATTGTGTGATACATGTCATAATATTCATAATATTGTGTGATACATGTCATAATATTCATAATATTGTGTGATACATGTCATAATATTCATAATATTGTGTGATACATGTCATAATATTCATAATATTGTGTGATACATGTCATAATATTCATAATATTGTGTGATACATGTCATAATATTCATTATATTGTGTGGGACATGTCATAATATTCATAATATTGTGTGGGACATGTCATAATATTCATAATATTGTGTGATACATGTCATAATATTAATAATATTGTGTGATACATGTCATAATATTCATAATATTGTGTGATACATGTCATAATATTCATAATATTGTGTGGGACATGTCATAATATTCAAAATATTGTGTGATACATGTCATAATATTCATTATATTGTGTGGGACATGTCATAATATTCATAATATTGTGTGATACATGTCATAATATTCATAATATTGTGTGATACATGTCATAATATTCATAATATTGTGTGATACATGTCATAATATTCATAATATTGTGTGGTACATGTCATAATATTCATTATATTGCGTGTTACATGTCATAATATTAATTATATTGTATGGTACATGTCATGATATTCATAATATTGTATGGTAAATGTCATGATATTCATGATAGTGTGTTACGTGTCATAATATTGTGTGGTACATGTGATAATATTCATGATATTGTGTGGTACGTCATGATATTCATAATATTGTGTGGTACATGTCATCATTTTCAGAATATCTTTGCTTATGCATTAAGTGCTGTGACAGGGCAGACACCAGCGATTATTCTCTGACAATCGCTTCATTTGTGTTGGAACTCACAATTCTCCCATTTATTACACACATTGTATTTATTGTGCAACCCCCTTCTAAAGTGGAAACACCGTAAAGAAAGCTGTTATTATTAACCTAATTGTACTGTAGCAAACGACTTTAACCCCTTGCTGAAAGGCAAGCACAGCAAGTTGCAGGACGGGACTGCCGGCTCCACAGGGACAAAAAGACTGGGGAGCATGGGGAAAGAAAAGGGAGGAGCTAAGAGAATTGAAACTGGGGTCCCAGATCAGGTCCACAGAACGGCCACTTGTCCAGGTAATGTTCTCACTGGACCAGCTGTGCGACCGGACCAGGCAGCAGTGTAAGGCCAAGCTGAAAATGCAAAGAGAAATCTGCAGCACTCGCGAAAACGATGTATTAAAAAGCTATACATTTATTTCATCTAACAAGTACAAAAAACTAAAATAAGGGCCACGTTTCAGACCCAACGGTCCTTTCTCAAGCTCCTCTCAGACCTCTTGATAGATCATTTTTTGCGAGTGCTGCAGGCTTTTCTTTGCTGCATCTCCTGGGGCTGGACGGTGATCCTGGCCCTACTGTATGCACCCAGTCGGAAGCAAAGTCTTTTCCTACATTTTCTTATGAGGAGTGCCCTGGACATCTGTTTTTTTCTATCCAAGTTAAAAATGCATGGGGGAGGGGGGGTGGGGGGTTGGCCTCGGGGGTTCAACAGATGGGGAGTAACTGTATAGCTAGTCTCCTAAGACCGTGCCCAATAATATGTCAAAATAAAGTTGCAGGACAATAATTGGAACACGCAGACTCAGGCGGTAGGGCCGGGCGGATAAAAGAAGGCGCTACGTCAATGATCACTTCGCCCTAAAATAATTGTGCATGTACCTGGACATGCTGGCGGGTATTACATATATAATTGAATATTTGTATGTATGTGCGGCCTTCCTTTCCCCCAAAGAAAAGCGGTTTGTCTTATATACGGGGTTGTGCAATGGGAGTGGAGTCGGTCCCATACAGGCACGTATAAAAGTGCCTGCCTCCATCAGTGTGTCCCGCACAGGTCTCCCAAGCTCGTCTATAGGTTCTAAAACATCACACAACGTTTAAACTACAAATAATGGCAGGCCACTTATACTCATTGGCAGATTTGCCACCTGCCACGTATGCCCAGCCGTGATCCTTTAATAACGAAATGAAAAAAAACCACAATGCACCCATTAACCCTTTGGGTGCCGTTTGATGCAGCTACTACATCCCGGGGTCTCGCCCTCCAGTGGCCCTGTGACGCAGAAGATCCGTCATATTGTATTTGCTGGTTTCTCTAGTGCAACCGCGTCCTGCTTCCCTGGGCAGTGATGGGCGTAAACTGTCAGGATGAGGAGGACTCCAACTCTTCCGTTCCCTCATCAATGACACCGCAAACCTGCGATCGCTCCCCCCCCCCCCGAGGTGCACTCTGGTACCTGGGCCCCTCCAGCACCCAAAGGGTTAAGATAAATGTTTACAATTATGATGGGAAAAAAAGCTGACGGCGGTGGAAACAGTAAAGTGGCCCGGGTGGTAACTGGCTAAAATGGTCACATCGCTCGCGGTAATACGGATTTTAAATGTGGACATGCAAATGAGCACACCGTTTTATTTAGATACTGCAAACAGAACTGATTCTAGAAAAGAGTGTAGCGCAGACAACTGCACTCACACGCTAGGAAGTCTCTGGGTATTTTCACCTTCTTTACAGGTGCCGGAGAAGGCTCATGACGCAATCATAACATCATTACTTGTGGAGCGATCACAGGTTTGTAAACAGAAGAGGACGCTGCTCCCCTTTGGTTCGGATCCAGAAAAAACGTGCAGGCAATTAGAGATGTGTGAACTTGCCAAAGTTTGCATCTCTTACAGTTTGCTTGTTCTTTTCAAAGAAGTTAGAAAATGTGATCAGTGTAAATAGCACTTGTGATAGAAACCTGCCTTCCCCCATTATCGCTTAGCCAACAGTGCTTCCACTGGAGCTATGGATTCTGGGTAATGACATGCAAATGAGCAAAGGGTGTCACTCTTTACTTCTCATGCATTTTAACAGGGACCCCTATAAGCTTATGCCTGCCGTATTACACAGCTTTTCAGCATAAGCCTAGGTTTAAGAAGTGCAGAGCAGGTAAAGCAACTCACAGACAGCTGTTTCATCCTTCGGGGTCATCAGTGCGCGGTTGGATGGTGGTTTTGCAATGTGAAGCTGGTACGTGGGTATAACCAGATATGAAACAAAAGTTTATGGTGGGTAAAAAAAAAAGTAACTAAAACCCTCCACCATGCAGCGTACAGTACATAAAAATACCACCTGTGGTGCATTTGCATGTCTCAGACAGGTCTGCAACCCTGCTACAGTATCTCTTACCAAACAGTGCTTCCACTGATCAAAACCTTTACCCTAAAATAGTGCAGAGAGAGAAGGGGGAGAGAGGTGAGGATGATATGGTAATTGGGATATGCAGAGTACATTCAAGATGATCCAAATTAGCATATTTCCCAGGCATGTAAGCTGTGTTCAGTTTTGTTTACAGATATCTCTCCACATGTTTGATAAAGGTGTGTTTGGGGAGGTGGACATGCCACTTGTCCTCTCAAATACGTTCTACTTTTGGACTTTTTGCTGAGCTCCTCACCAACGTTTGTGAAAGTTTGAAGTGCGGGAAGAGGCTAACTTTTGCCATATTCGTAAAGTCAGGTGAAAACTTTCTACATCTCAAAATTCAATCTCCTGCTGAAAGTAGCAAAATAGTGATGTCTTGCCCTGGATATTATAAAGGCACTCAAGGGTTTATAACCGTTTGCAATACCAGCCATCATTTTAGTGGCATAGCATCAAGAACCTTATAAATCTTAAATTCACGATTTCGTACAATAAATAATCTTGTTTGTATGCTGCACAGGTAAACATTTGACAAGTGACATCCTTATCAGAATAAATGATTGGCATCAATCTGAGAGCTTATTCTAACCAGTAAACAAATAATAGGGATAATATGTGTTGTTTCTTATTGAACTTCGCAGGCACAATAAGTCCGGAACAACTTTACAATGTAATGTTGGTGCTCAAGGACGTGAAATGATTTGCCCAAAGTCACTCACTGCTGAGATCCAGTTTCAATTTGACGTAATGCGAACGCATCCTTTCCCCCTCCTCCCCTTCTAACTGCTTCCCATAGGTATCTGATGTTGCAGATGGGACATTCATTGCAATTCCGGGGGAAATCTCCTCACCTGCACGCACAGCCGACATGGGCTGTGCAACCTGAAATGTTTCCTGCTAACAAGCCAGGAAAGGAGGGAGCCTGCCATTGTGTGACTTTAATAAAAACAAGAAGGAGAAATCCGATTCCTGCCATGGCGTCCACTTTGTAAAGAACCACCTGCCCCCCTCCCCCCCCCCTGGATCTAATTACAATTTCCATACAGATCTCCCGCATGGCAATCACACATCTTCCGGGAAGATGCTGTGACTGCGAAAAGTGCAGTGGCCGTTATTCAAACAAATCACGGCGCCGATTTTGTGTGCTCTGCTGTACTCCACGCAGCATGAACGCGGCCAATCATCCCAGGCACCCGCGCTTATCGCGATTGCTTTGTTGAATTTCATGGATTCTGTTTTTTTGGGTGCAATGAAATGAATGAATTGCAATGTGTACAGTTCTGTGCTACTGTACTACTGTGTCAATTTAAGGTGTTTAAAAAACAGAAATCTAAAATGCAATTTTCTGCACTCGCCGCACTCGCGTCTTAAGCCGGTAAGGTTGGAAGACATCCCGCGTCATGACATCGGTATTCCGATATACACAATGCGTGAAGTGTTTGAATAACGGCCGCTGCAGCTGTATGTGTATCCCTGACATTAAGTTTACACTTCCTCAATGGACCAATAAGTTTACACTTTTAAAGGGCAATTCAGACACTGGAAGGTTTTCCTCCCTGCTTTTGGTACATACCTGACTAAGGCCTTGTCCAGGGTGAGAGTGTGCTCGCTTGCTTGCTCGCGTTCAAAACACTGAAACTCAATCCCGCTGTCCATACTGCGCGCGCACGTGAGCTCGCAGAGGCGTGATGCTTGCCGAGCCAAATATTTTTGTATTTGCCGCGCTTGCCCTGGTCACATGCGCGGTTCAGCCAATAGGGGCGAACCGCTCACGTAACGTCACGGGCATGCCCCCCTACGCCCGCAACTAGCTGACGAGGAATCGCCCGATCAACATGAGCGCCTGACGTCACGGCGCTCGAGCACCAGCGCGCTCGCTTCTACCCTGGACGAGGCCTTAGTCAATCTGAGATTTCTATTAGCAGCCACACCCTTCAGCCAAGTGCTCAGCAGGGACTACATAAGATTTGTCTTGACTACTGATCTGTTTGTTACTGCACTCTAATAATACAGCCTGTACCAGTGACCCTCATGTTTTTATAAGTTTATTTACATTGTTTCATTTATTATTTTTGGGCAATGAAATGTGTTAAAAAGAAGTAGAGATCTGAACTGACAGACGCTCGTGTGGGCGCCGTCTGCTTCTGTTATCCACCTCGAAAATCAATCCTAATATTGAGAAACTGTGAATGAAGTGCAAGCGCAGAAATCCCATTGAGACGTTTTACATTCAGATTCTTCTTTTTTTATTATTATGATTTCAAGTTTTTTTATTCTTTTTCCAATAATAAAAAAATTATTATTTGTAATATTAATGTTTGTATTATCCTTGCTTACTTTTGCCGTTGTTTCATTTAAACCAGATGTAAGAGGCAGGACAGTGGGCCAACAAAATAATTGTGCCTATTTACTGGCACACCTGAAAAGATTGGCCACCCCTAGCTTAGCGCACGTTAAATATCAGCTCTTTATAAACTAGGTATTCACACAGTTCGTGGCACTTTCTGTTCATGTGTTCTCGTTTTCAGTAAGGGAACAAGCAAAAATGGACTGCAACCTTTTGATTTATTCTTAGGCATAATAATACACATGTAAGGAAATAGAACATTTTGCTATAAACTGCTTGGAAACTATAGTATAAACCATAAAAGTCAATTTTCTGCAAGTTTCTAAACTCTGATTTCCTAAGAAAATCAGAAAGACTTTTTTGGCAGCTGATGGACTGTAATTAGATTGGACGATCAATTTGTTTGTTTGTTTCATAAACTTGCAATTGTATCATTGTTGTTTTATATGTGTATATATAGATCTGTGCACACCACAATTGTCATGGAACAGGTATACCCCTGTCCGCACTTCTGTTTCACCACCCCCACCCCCCTTTTTCTTGTAGCCCTGCTTGTCAGCTTTCTTAATGCCAGCTGTATGTGTTTGGTTCTGCACACAAACATAGTGCTTGTGTGGTAAATGCAGTGCCATTTCCCCTCTCCCAGCAGCTTGCTGCATTAAAGATGTAACATTATTGCTACATGTTGTAGCTTCCCCAGACACTCCTGTGAGGTGCCATGGCAGCCTCAGCCTTTCTCTCTAATGGGATAGTCTGCTTTCTCCCCCTCTGCTCTGCCCACAGATGGTCTGTCCCCAGACTATCTTACTACCCAGCATACATTGCCATTTCCTTTCCACCATTCCTCTGGACTCGTGAGTACCTCGCTGTTACCCCTGTAATGGTGCTGCAGGATTATCTTTTCACCTCCCTTTACTACTAAGCACACACAGAGAGATTTAGACCTACACCTCTACACAAGAAACTGTTTTTACCTGCTTTCTCCAAAATAAAGTAAGAAAAGAAACAGACCTTGTCGTGCTTGGAAAAGAGGGCGAGTTGACACTATCTGAGCTAAGTCATCACCACGTGACCCTCTGGCTTCCAGAATAACAATCACGGCAGTGGATATTCAAAGTCGAGTGTAAATAGCCCCCCCCCCCCCTTCACATCTCTGTCTACCTTTGTATACCTTTTTATTCACTACAACACATCAGCATGTATTATATCTCACTGGTAGTGCTGCTGCCCATGAACTGAGTGAACCTGGGTTCGATTCTTGGCTTGGATGATTTTTTTTAAAAATTTATTTACATTCGAGTGCGAATATCCATTGCCCACAATCACTGGCACTGAACATTAACCCACAAGTTTAACTAGCGCACCACACACATTATCACCATATTGCTATAAACTGGGGAAGTACTGGAAGGCTATGGAAAGGAGAGTGAATAAAAGAGACCAACGTGAGCAAGATTAAATTAACACGAAGCCCGTCGCAACCAGAGAGGAAAAATACAATGCATTGCAGCTCCACCTGGCTGCCAAGGGGTTAAAGCAGTGAGGGGAAAGGCAGAGCAGAGCATTGTTATTGTGTGAATTAGCAATGATGTCGAATGTAAGAAAATCTTTTTACCCAAAACAAAAAAAAGAAATGATTTTGTTAAATAAAGACACCCTGCAGTGTAACATGGCAGCCGCTAGTCTTGTGCCGCAAAGATGTCTGTGTCTCGCTGGGGCACAGACACGCGGCTGGGAGGAGATAGACCATGCTATGGAACTAGAGTGCTAAGATGGTCTCCTAGCTACCGAGCAAGCTGTTGCCTAGCAACACTGGCAAAGGTCTCCTTGTCCTGATAGGGCTAATTACAATGCAAGATGGTGGGAGAGGCACTGAGCATGTTTTATTCATTCAGTGTACAGATGATGCCTCGGCACCTGTATAATATGCTGTGAAGCCGTCTGCCCCTTTCATGGGGAGACTTTACCTGCAGAAAAACACAAACAGAACGTGCACTCACTTAAAATAAATGTCTAAAATAAAAACCTCACCTGGGTTTAATAGGTGCTCAGATCCTATGCCTCCACCGCGGGGCATTAATACAAAAAAAAAAAGGTGTCAGCCCTCAAAAAAATATTGTCATTTGTTTTAAAAAATACCACTCAAAACCAAAGGCATTTCAAAGCAGTATATAACCTGCTGTTTTCATGCAAAAAAACCCTCACAGGATATAAAACAAAAACGTAATCACAGAATCAATACAAAAGATGGTAGTGTGAGAAGGGGGGTTTGAGTGTGTGCAAGGGGAGGGGAAAGGGGAGAGAAGGGGCAGAGTGAGGGAGAGAAGGTGCAGAGAGAGAAGGGGCAGAGAGAGAGAGAGAATGGGCAGAGATAGGGGAGGGGCAGAATGAGAGAGAGAGAGAGAGAGAGAGAGAGAGAGAGAGAGAGAGAGAGAGAGAGAGAGAGAGAGAGAGAGAGAGAGAGAGAGGAGAAAGACTGACTGAGAAGGGGCAGAGAAAGACTGAGAAGGGGCAGAGTGAGGGAGAGAAGGGGCGGAGTGAGGGAGAGAAGGGGCAGAGAGAGGGAGAGGGGCAGAGAGAGGGAGAGAAGGGGCAGAGAGAGGGAGAGGGGCAGAGAGAGGGAGAGAATGGGAGAGAAGGGGCAAAGAGAGGGAGAGAAGGGGCAGAGTGAGGGAGAGAAGGGGCAGAGTGAGGGAGAGAAGGGGCAGAGTGAGGGAGAGAATGGGCAGAGTGAGGGAGAGAATGGGCAGAGAGAGAGAAAGAGAAGTGGCAGAGAAAGAGAGAGAAGGGACAGAGAGAGGGAGAGAAGGGGCAGACAGGGAGAGAAGGGAGAGAGAGAGAGAGAGAGAGAGAGAGAGAGAGAGAGAGAGAGAGAGAGAGAGAGAGAGAGAGAGAGAGAGAGAGAGAGAGAGAGAGAGAGAGAGAGAGAGAGAGAGAGAGAGGGCAGAGAAAGACTGAGAAGGGGCAGAGAAGAGAGAGAAGGGGCAGAGTGAGGGAGAGGGGCAGAGTGAGGGAGAGAAGGGGCGGAGTGAGGGAGAGAAGGGGCAGAGAGAGAGAGAGGGCAGAGAAAGACTGAGAAGGGGCAGAGAAAGAGAGAGAAGGGGCAGAGTGAGGGAGAGAAGGGGCGGAGTGAGGGAGAGGAGAGAGAGAGAGAGAGAGAGAGAGAGAAGAGAGAGAGAGAGAGAGAGAGGGCAGAGAAAGACTGAGAAGGGGCAGAGAAAGACTGAGAAGGGGCAGAGATAGGGAGAGAAGGGGCAGAGATAGGGAGAGAAGGGGCAGAGAGAGGGAGAGAAGGGGCAGAGAAAGACAGAGAGGGAAGGGGCATAGAGAGAAGGGGCAGAGAGATAGAGAGAGGGAGAAGGAGAGAAGAGAGGGAGAGAAGGGGCAGGGAGAGAGAGAGAGAGAGAGAGAGAGAGAGAGAGAGAGCAGAGAGAGAGCAGAGAGAGAGCAGAGAAAGACTGAGAAGGGGCAGAGAAAGACTGAGAAGGGGCAGAGAAAGACTGAGAAGGGGCAGAGAAAGAGAGAGAAGGGGCAGAGTGAGGGAGAGGGGCAGAGTGAGGGAGAGAAAGGGCGGAGTGAGGGAGAGAAGGGGCAGAGAGAGGGAGAGGGGCAGAAAGAGGGAGATAAGGGGAGAGAAGGGGCAAAGAGAGGGAGAGAAGGGGCAGAGTGAGGGAGAGAAGGGGCAGAGTGAGGGAGAGAAGGGGCAGAGTGAGGGAGAGAATGGGCAGAGAGAGAGAGAGAGAAAGAGAAGTGGCAGAGAAAGAGAGAGAAGGGACAGAGAGAGGGAGAGAAGGGCAGACAGGGAGAGAAGGGGGAGAGAGAAAGAGAGAGAGAGAGAGAGAGAGAGAGAGAGAGAGAGAGGAGAGAGAGAGAGAGAGAGAGAGAGAGAGAGAGAAGAGAGAGAAGGGGCAGAGTGAGGGAGAGAATGGTCAGAGAGAGAGAAAGAGAAGTGGCAGAGAAAGAGAGAGAAGGGACAGAGTGAGGGAGAGAAGAGGCGGAGTGAGGGAGAGAAGGGGCAGAGAGAGGGAGAGGGGCAGAGAGAGGGAGATAAGGGGAGAGAAGGGGCAAAGAGAGGGAGAGAAGGGGCAGAGTGAGGGAGAGAAGGGGCAGAGTGAGGGAGAGAAGGGGCAGAGTGAGGGAGAGAAGGGGCAAAGTGAGGGAGAGAATGGGCAGAGAGAGAGAGAAAGAGAAGGGGCAGGGAAAGAGAGAGAAGGACAGAGAGAGGGAGAGAATGGGCAGAGAGAGAGAGAGAAGGGGCAGAGAGAGGGAGAAGGGGCAGAGAGAGGGAGAGAAGGGGCAGAGAGAGAGAGAAGGGGCAGAGAGAGAGAGAAGGGGCAGAGAGGGAGAGAAGGGAGACAGGAGAAGGGAGAGAAGGGGCAGAGAGGGAGAGATGGGGCGGAGAGGGAGAGATGGAGCAGAAGGAGGGAGAGAAGGGCAGAGAGAGGGAGAGAAGGGGCAGAGAGAGGGAGAGAAGGGGCAAAGTGAGGGAGAGAAGGGGCAAAGTGATGGAGAGAAGGGGCAGAGTGACGGAGAGAAGGGGCGGAGTGAGGGAGAGAGAGGGGCAAAGTGAGGGGGAAAAGGGGCAGAGTGAGGGGGAAAAGGGGCAGAGTGAGGGGGAAAGGGCAGAGTGAGGGGGAAAAGGGGCAGAGTGAGGGGAGAAGGGGCAGAGTGAGGGGGAGAAGGGACAAGGAAGGGGCGGAGTGAGGGAGAGAAGGGGCAGAGTGAGGGAGAGAAAGGGCAGAGTGAGGGAGAGAAAGGGCAAGGGAATGGGCGGAGTGAGGGAGAGAAGGGCAGAGTGAGGGAGAGGGAGAGAAGGGGCGGAGTGAGGGAGAGAAGGGGCAGAGTGAGGAGAGAGAGAGAAGGGGCGGAGTGAGGGAGAGAAGGGGCAGAGTGAGGGAGAGAGAGAGAAGGGGCGGAGTGAGGGAGAGAAGGGGCAGAGTGAGGGAGAGAGAGAGAAGGGGCGGAGTGAGGGAGAGAAGGGGCAGAGTGAGGGAGAGAGAGAGAAGGGGCGGAGTGAGGGAGAGAAGGGGCAGAGTGAGGGGAGAGAAGGGGCGGAGTGAGGGAGAGAAGTGGCAGAGTGAGGGAGAGGGAGAGAAGGGGCAGAGTGAGGGGGAGGAGAAAGCAGAGTGAAGGGGAGAAGGGGCAGAGATAGGGAGAGAAGGGGAGAGAAGGGGCAGAGAGAGGGAGAGAAGGGGCAGAGAGAGGGAGAGAAGGGGCAGAGAGAGGGAGAGAAGGGGCAAAGTGAGGGAGAGAAGGGGCAACGTGATGGAGAGAAGGGGCAGAGTGACGGAGAGAAGGGGCGGAGTGAGGGAGAGAAGTGGCGGAGTGAGGGGGAAAAGGGGCAGAGTGAGGGGGAAAAGGGGCAGAGTGAGGGGGAGAAGGGGCAGAGTGAGGGGGAGAAGGGACAAGGGAAGGGGCGGAGTGAGGGAGAGAAGGGGCAGAGTGAGGGAGAGAAAGGGCAAGGGAATGGGCGGAGTGAGGGAGAGAAGGGGCAGAGTGAGGGAGAGGGAGAGAAGGGCAGAGTGAGGGAGAGAGAGAGAAGGGGCGGAGTGAGGGAGAGAAGGGCAGAGTGAGGGAGAGAAGGGGCGGAGTGAGGGAGAGAAGGGGCAGAGTGAGGGAGAGAAGGGGCGGAGTGAGGGAGAGAAGTGGCAGAGTGAGGGAGAGGGAGAGAAGGGGCAGAGTGAGGGAGAGAAGAGGGAGAGAAGGGGCAGAGAGAGGGAGGGAAGGGGAAGAGTGAGGGAGAGAAGGGGCAGAGAGAGGGAGAGAAGGGGCAGAGAGAGGGAGAGAAGGGCAGAGAGAGGGAGAGAAGGGGAGAGAGATAGAGAGAAGGGGCAGAGAGAGGGAGAGAAGGGGAGAGAAGGGGCAAAGAGACAGAGAGAAGGGGCAGAGAGGGAGAGAAGAGGCAGAGTGAGCGGGAAAAGGGGCAGAGTGAGGGGAAGAAGGGGGAGATTGAGGGGGAGAAGGGGTAGAGTGGGGGAGAAGTGAGGGGGAGAAGGGGTAGAGTGAAGGAGAGAAGGGGCAAGGGAAGGGGCGGAGTGAGGGAGAGAAGGGGCAGAGTGAGGGAGAGGGAGAAAAGGGGCAGAGTGAGGGGGAGAAGGCAGAGTGAAGGGGAGAAGGGGCAGAGATAGGGAGAGAAGGGGCAGAGGGGGAGAGAAGGGACAGAGAAAGAGAGAGAGAGAGAAGGGGCATAGAGATAGAGAGAAGGGGCAGAGAGATAGAGAGAAGGGGCAGAGAGATAGAGAGAAGGGGCAGAGAGATAGAGAGAAGGGCAGAGAGAGGGAGAGAAGGGGAGAGAAGGGGCAGAGAGAGGGAGAGAAGGGGCAAAAAGGGAGAGAAGGGGCAGAGAGAGGGTGAGAATGGGAACAGTGAGGGGGAGAAGGGGCAGAGTGAGGGGAAGAAGGGGAGATTGAGGGGGAGAAGGGATAGAGTGGGGGAGAGTGAGGGGGAGAAGGGGTAGAGTGAAGGAGAGAAGGGGCAAGGGAAGGGGCGGAGTGAGGGAGAGAAGGGGCAGAGTGAGGGAGAGGGAGAAAAGGGGCAGAGTGAGGGGGAGAAGGCAGAGTGAAGGGGAGGAGGGGCAGAGATAGGGAGAAAAGGGGCAGAGAGGGAGAGAGAGAGAGAAGGGGCATAGAGATAGAGAGAAGGGGCATAGAGATAGAGAGAATGGGCATAGAGATAGAGAGAAGGGGCAGAGAGATAGAGAGAAGGGGCAGAGAGATAGAGAGAAGGGGCAGAGAGATAGAGAGAAGGGGCAGAGAGATAGAGAGAAGGGGCATAGAGATAGAGAGAAGGGGCAGAGAGATAGAGAGAAGGGGCAGAGAGATAGAGAGAAGGGGCAGAGAAATAGAGAGAAGGGGCAGAGAGAGGGAGAGAAGGGGAGAGAAGGGGCAGAGAGAGGGAGAGAAGGGGCAAAAAGGGAGAGAAGGGGCAGAGAGAGGGTGAGAATGGGAACAGTGTGAGGGAGAAGGGGCAAGAGAAGGGGTGGAGTGAGGGAGAGAAGGGGCAGACTGAGAGAATGAAGGGGCAGAGAGAGGGAGAGAAGGGGTGGAGTGAAGGGGAGGAGGGGAGTGAGAGGAAGAGTATAAATTGGAGATAGTGAGAGAGGGGAGGAGAAAATACGCAAAAAGTGATAAGACAACATAGTTTGGGCACATATGTACTCACAAGGTGATGTTTCTGGGCCCTTGGAAGCCTGACGCATGGGCCACGGCCCAGAAACATCACCTTATGAGTACATACGTGGCCAAACTTTGTTATTTTATCACTTTTTGTGTATTGTTTCTGTGATTACATTTTTGTTGTATATCCTGTGGGTGTAACGATGCTCGTCTCAAGCAGGAAACGGACCCGCAGGGCTGAGGTAGGAAGGTGAAAGAACCGACCTGAGCCGAGGGACAGAGTCCAGATAGAGTAGTGAGTCGTAGGCCAAAGGTCAGGGCTGGCAGCAGAGTTGCGTAGTCGGTGTGGATGCAGAGGTCGGGGCAGGCTGTAGACAGGGATAGTCAAGGTATGTGAGCCAGGTCTGGTAACGTGAAAGACAATAGGTATAAGTGCGTTTCATGAAAACTGGAACTTTGCTCTGCAACTTCCTGCTCAGAGGGCTGTCCTTTTAAGGCCTCGGACACGCTTACCGCTGGCGTGCTGAGGCGCACTGAGGCTCAGGGAAAGTGGGTGCTTTCCCTGGCCTTGCGGTATCTTACCGCAAGCGCTCTCAGCAGCCGTCCGGGAGCGGGCACGTCACTGGCCGGGGGCGGGCCAGTGACGTCACAAAGCTGGTTCGCCCTCGTGACCGGCCTGTCTCGCCGGCAAGTGGGGGAATTTTAAATTCCCCCAAGACCTGCGCTTCCGCAAGCGCGCGGAAGCGCAGGTGAGCCCCTATTAAAGCCGCTCTAATTGCGGCTGTAGGGGCTCAGTGCTGAGCGGGAACGCGCCTCAGCGCGCTTCCGCCAGCAAGCACCTAACATGTCCGGGGCCTTATGGAAACCTCCAGAGACAAAGATGGACGATTCAGCCACAGAGGGTGAGCAAGAGTCAAATCCCAAACCAGAACCTGAAAACCTGGAAATGATTTTGCCAAACCTCATAGTGTGAGTTTTTGCATTAAAACAGCAGATATGAGACTTTACTTCCATTCATCTGAATGCAACTGAAGTAATTACAAGCAAAGGGAAGATGGCTTTTACAGCATACTGAATAGGGTTATTGAGTTTACGCAATTCTTTATTTCCACTCAGTCCCAAAGGCTATACAAACTAAGTATAACAAAGGTAGGGAGGATATGGTGGGAATGGAAAGATTGTACATTTACTTATTTTAATGAAGATTTCTACAATATAGTAGCAGATAGGATCGCAGAAAAAATTGCATTCCTACTGCAGCTCTTCTCTGCTACACAACCAGCAGTCATTATGTATGTACTGCACGTATATCTATCTTTATATAGCGCCATCCATGTACATAGCGCGTCACAGCAGTAACACACGGGACATAATAGGAACAAGCACTTCATGCATAAAAGTAGCTATGAAAAGGAGTCCCTGCCCAAAGAGCTTACAATCCAATTATGCCATAGCACAGGGGAGCGCAAACTTTTGTAGCTGCGCCCCCCCTCCCCCCTGCCTGCTCCCCCAGCTACTCGCGCCCCCTTTTTTTACCAGCGTCAAATGATGCTGCGGGTGACGTCACCTGACCCCGTTGCCATGGCGGCGGGCGTCATTTGCCGCATGGCAACGAGGCACAACAAGGCTACTGAATCCCAGGAAGTAGGTGACAGTGGCCTTGCGTGATCCCCCGGCATTTAATTTAAACGCCGCGCCTCCCCAAAAAAAATCCAGCGCCCCCCCCCCCCCCAGTTTGCGCACCCCTGCCTTAGCATCATGTCTAGATATTCCTCCACTTGATGTGGGCACCAATTTACCCAAATATGCAGCAATCAAGTCAGGTGCGCTAAAATGTCTGTGTTTTTAAAAGAAGCATAGAAAATGTCACAGGGCACACATTCCCCCAGTGCAGCTTGTGCTGAAGCCATCTTGCAACGTTCACCGGAAATCATGCACATCATGGACAAAATGAGCTAATCGGCGACAAAAAGAGGCAAAACATGTGTTATCTTTTGTGTAGGTATCTGCCTAACTGTCCCTATCTGCCTTTAGCATTAGTGCATTTTATTACAGTACTGTGCAGTTCCCTCTGACGCCACAGGGGTTATATTATCCCTTCCTCCATATCCCATCTTCCTGCAGCAGTTATCACCTTATCACGTTTGCACCTCTGAGAATGACTGATAAACTGCACAAATACACAGTAAACGACCTGTAGAGACACACATTGGAATGATAGTGCGGCGTCAGGGATTTGTTCTGGCTCTAACCTGTCTAGGCAGTTGGAAGTGTACAATGATAGTCAATGTTTCTTTATATTATTTATTTATTTATTTATAAAATATTTTACCAGGAAGTAATACATTGAGAGTTACCTCTCGTTTTCAAGTATGTCCTGGGCACAGAGTAAAACAAATAATACATGGTTACAAATACAGTTACATAAATGAACAAGGTATACATTTATATACAAGACATTGCATGCACAGTTAAAGAAAATATATATTATGAGCGTATGAAACAGTTACAGACCAGATTAAAATGTGAGACAGCCTTAGATTTGAAAGAACTTAAGCTGGTGGTGGATATGAGAGTCTCTGGTAGGTTGTTCCAGTTTTGGGGTGCACGGAAGGAGAAGGAGGAACGTCCGGATACTTTGTTGAGTCTTGGGACCATGAATAGTCTTTTGGAGTCTGATCTCAGGTGATAGGTACTGCATGTGGTAGGGGTGAGGAGCTTGTTCAGGTAGCTGGGTAGCTTGCCCAGAAAGTATTTGAGGGTGAGACAGGAAAGGTGAACTTTGCGCCTAGACTCTAGTGATGACCAATCTAGTTCTTTGAGCATTTCGCAGTGATGTGTGTTGTAGTTGCATTGGAGAACAAAACGACAAATTGAATTGTAGAGGGTGTCAAGTTTGCTAAGGTGGGTTTGAGGAGCCGAGCCATATACTATGTCTCCATAGTCAATAATTGGCATTAGCATCTGCTGTGCAATACGCTTTCTGACCAGGAGACTTAGGGAGGATTTGTTCCTGTAAAGTACCCCTAGTTTGGCATAGGTCTTGGTTGTCAGGGTATCAATGTGCATCCCGAATGTTAAGTGGGAGTCAAACCATAAGCCCAGGTATTTAAAACTAGTGACAGGTGTTAGGGTGGTGGTAGCGTTGGTTCTAATCAGGAGCTCAGTCACTGGAAGCTTTACAAATTTAGTCTTGGTCCCAAATACCATTGTTACAGTCTTGTCAGTGTTTAAAAACAGTTTGTTTTGGGAAATCCAGTTTTCGAGTCTCAAAAAGTCAGACTGAAGTATGTGTTGAAGGTCAGAGAGGCTATGGCTGTGTGCATACAGGATTGTGTCATCTGCATACATGTGTATTGAGGCTTCCTTACAAGCTGTGGGAAGATCATTAATGAACACTGAGAAGAGTAGGGGCCCCAGAACAGAGCCTTGCGGGACACCACAAGTGATATCCAGGGGGTTGGAGTTAGAGCCTGAGATGGACACATGTTGGGATCTTCCTGATAGGTAGGACTGAAACCAGTTTAAAGCATGTTTCCCTATTCCAGAGCTCTGGAGTTTGTTAAGCAGGATAGCATGATCAACTGTGTCAAAAGCCTTTGCAAAATCTAGGAATACTGCACCAGTGAGTTGTCCCCGTTCCATTCCACACTGGATTTCATTGCAAACTTTTAGCAGGGTAGTTACGGTGGAGTGTTTGGGACGAAACCCAGACTGGAATTGGCTAGGGAAATTTGTCTTGGTGTAGAAATCGCTTAATTGGGAGTGGACACATTTTTCCATAACTTTGGATAGAATTGGGAGAAGTGAGATTGGCCTGTAGTTTGAGACAGTGTTTTTGTCCCCACTTTTGAAGATTGGGACAACTCTGGCAGTTTTCCAGGTCTTAGGGATATGGCCTGCAGACAGGATAGAGTTGACTATGGACGCAATTGGTTTGGCAATGGCTGGGGCACCAAGTCGTAGGAACCTAGATTGTAGTAAGTCGGGTCCACATTGGCTGCTTAGTTTTAGTTTGAGGAGCGCTTGTGTAATCTCCTCTTCAGATACTGGGCTAAATTGAAAATTGTGGGCAGTGTTGGGAGGGGGTGGGACTATAGGGGTACTCCCAGGATGAGATTCAGGTTTGGGGTTTGTGCTGCGTTTCGCTAATAAGTTAGTGGCACACCCCACAAAGTAATCATTGAATGCATTTGCAATGTCAGTGGGGTTTGTCAGAGTAATATCCCCCTTAGTGATATTACTTGGTTGTTGATGGTTAGGAGGCTGGAATATATTGTTGATAACCTTCCAGAAATTAGCTGGGTTTGATGTATTCTGGAGGAGATTGTCAGAGTAATATTGTGCTTTTGCATGCCTTGTTTGCCTTGTGCACATGTTCCGCATGCATCTGTAGTGATTGAGATCCTTGGTAGTGCCAGTTACTTTGTAGCTTTTCCACAAGGCATCCCTGAACTGGTAGAGTGCTATAAGGTCAGGTGTAACCCATGGAAGGTGGGCCCCCCGTACCCTTATTTTGCGTAGTGGAGCATGGGTATCGCAGAGTTTTAAGAACTCGGATTGGAAATAGTCGAGCGCAGAGTCAGGGTCGGGGATTAAATCGATTCTGTGCCATGGGCAGTTGGTAAGGTCATCCAGAAACTGTTGTGGGTTAAAGTTTTTAAATGTTCTAGTGAGGAGAACTTTGGGGCTTGAATGGGGCGGTTTAATTTTCCTTACACAGTACACTATTGCATGGTCACTGAAAATGTCAGGAAGGATGCCAGAGGATTGGATTCTGCTGGGGTTTGAGGAGAGAATCCAGTCTAGCAAGGAATGGTTATGCGACTTCAGGTTTATTCGTGTCGGTTGGGAAATGAGTTGCGATAGGTTAAGTGACTTGAGTTGTATCTGGATTTTGTGGTTTTTAGGGTCAAGCCAATTGAAGTTGAAATCCCCAAGAACTAGCAGCTCACTCTTCTCATTCAGAGAGGAAATGGAGGCAAGAAATTGGGTGATATCAGTCAAGGATTGTAGAGGGGCTTTAGGGGGGCGGTAGATGCCAGCAAGCAAGATGGGCTTAGAAAAGGGGAGGCAGATTTTGCCAACTAGAGTTTCAAAAGAGGGTGGACTTGGTGGGCAATGTAGCAGTGTAAATTGTAAGGTGTCTGCAATATAAAATAACACCCCTCCTCCTCTCTTTGACCTATCTCTCCTAAAAATGGAGTATCCCTGAATGGCGATATTTGCATCAGGGGTTTTAGAGGATAGCCATGTTTCTGTAAGAACGATGGCTTTGGGTTTATGCATAAGGCACCATGCCCTTAGTTCGTCTAGTTTGGGCAGCAGGCTCCGGATGTTTATATGGGCGACAGATAGCCCTTTTTGGAATTTAAAGGTGGAATTCTCAGGGGCATGGGGCAGAGCTGAAATGGGAGGACCTGGGTTAGTTTCAATATCACCTGCTAGAGAGAGTAATAGTATGAGAAGAAATTTGGGTAGTTGTTTACAAGTTGTAAATTTGTGGTGTTTTCCATTAGAGTGAGCAGTGGTTGGTGTGCTGGTTTTTAGAGTTCTCCACCAACATTCCATAGATAATGAAAGGCTTTTGAGTAGTCCAGGGTGTATGGTGATGTTGGGTGCGGGCCAGGATGGAGGAGTTTGTAGTGGATAGAGGGAGTAACATCTCCATGAGGCCAGGAGAAAGAAAAAAGTTAGAAGACATAGCAGGTTCATGATGCCAGAGGTAGGCAGTGTTGCATGGAGCTGTTATGAGCAGAGTGAGTGTGTGCAGACTAAACAGCAGGGGTGAACCTGTACCTTGTCATGTGTTTTGCTGCATTGCAATGCTAGGGTCAAGTCAGGGTTTCAGTGTTTTGTGCAGGCAGTTTTGGGAGAGGCTGCAGTGAAAGAAGTTGTAAAGGGGTGGGGGGTTAAACTATGCAGGCTAACAAGCATGGGATCATAGTGTGATCTGAATAGCTTACCGTTTGTTGTCTTGAGTTAAAGAGTGTGCAGAAAAAAGCAGTCCCCAGTCACCTCTAGTCAAACTGTAGTCTAACTGTATCACTTAAAAACCTCACTTTAAATGCCTCACTGCCTAATGCAGTATATTTTGGCAGGGGACATGATGCAAGACTGCCGTGTGATGATTTCACATACCGTAACTGAGGCTGCACTGTTTTCCGAGCTGCTTCATTTATTCAAGTTATTATGCATCCTGAGCAAACACTTTAAGGCAACAAATGTAACATTTACAGTGGGACTGGAAATAAAAAGGAGGCATTCAGAGGGGTCACAACTAAAAAGATACAAAGTAGCTCTGTGAAAAGCTCTATTGTGGAAGTGATTTCCACACCATAGTCTAGCTCTGGCTATCTGCAATGGGGGCGGGGGTGTGCCACTCAGATAGCACTGTGAGACTCGGGAGACAGGAAGAAAGCATAGGATGCGGATCTCTCTCTGACCTACACATGCTATAACTGACAACAGACACCAGGGCCGCCGAAACAGAGTTTCCCCAGCTGCTGCTGTGCTGGGTCTGTCTTTCCAGGCCGGGTTATTCTACCCCGCAGACCTCCGGGCCACGCCGGCCTCCCTTAAACGCCGGGCCGAGCCGAAAGCCCAACTTCTGCATCCGCGCACGGGACCGGCATGCTACCAGAGGCCCCAAGGTACATTATTGTGTGCGTATTGGTAGTGGGGGTGTATCTATTGTGTGGGTTGTATAGTGGTGTAGGGGGGTATTATGTGGGTATTGTTGTGTGGGGGTGTATTGTGGTTTGCTGGGTACTGTGTGGGTATAGTGGTTTTGGGGGATACTGTGGTATTGGGGGGTGTTGTGTTGGTATTGTGGTGTGGGGGTTATTGTGGGGGATATTGTGTAGGTATTGTGGTGGGGAGTATTGTGGTTTGGGGAGCAGGGCCACTGACGGGGGGGGAGGGGAGAGTCAGTACAAGTGTTGTGGGCCCGGTGACTGCGTGGGGCGCGGCTGCTGGTCCTCTAGTCGTCACCGGGCCCCGGTTCTCCCCCAGCTGTGGGCCTCTCTCACTGCCTGTCCCACTTCGAGCTTCTGATGCCAGCGTGCGTCGGGCCTCTCTGACGTTGGTGCGCTCAGGGCTCAGCTTCCGGCGCGCACCGGCATGAGAGAGAGGCCCAGTGCATGCCAGCATCAGAAGCTCGGGGTGGGACAGTCAGCGAGGAAGGCCCGCAGCCGGGGGAGAACCGGGGCCAAGCAGCAACTAGAAGATCGTCCCCCCGCAGCCACTGGGCCTGGCTAGAGGCCTGCAATCACCCCAAGGTAAGTCTGTATTTTTTTATGTATTTGGAGGTGGGGGGTTATATGTATTTGGGGGTGTGTGTTTTTTTTATATGTATTTGGTGGGTTTTTAAAAAAAATGTATTTGTGGGGTGTTTATTTTTTTACATATGTATTTAGAGGGTTATATGTATTTGGAGGGTTATATGTATTTGGGGGGTGGGTTTTTCTTTATATGTATTTGGGGGGTTGTATGTATTTGGGCAGGGGTATTTATATGTATTTGGGGGTGTTATTTTTCCTTATATGTATTTGGGGGGGCGTTTAAATATATATTTGGGGGGTGGTTTTGTATATGTATTTGGGGGCTTATATAGATGTAACCCTCTTTGTCTGCTATCAGCACAGGACATGGCCCCTTTAAGAATTACATTCCACTGGACCATGTGACTGTGCTTAGCCAGTGGAATAACAGTTGGAAAGTGAGCTCAGGGAGTGAGGGTGTGCAGGCTCATCCTGCACAGAGTCTATGCAGGACCCCTAATAGAGAGGGAACTGCAGAGAGAGAGAGAGTTTCCCCCCTGGACAAGTGCATGCAGCAGGGTCCAGCAGAGACCAGTACCTGACAGTGCAGAGGGAAGCAGGCAGACAGAGGCTACTACAGAGAGAAATTTGTGAACCCAGCTGTGCAGGAATTACACCAGTAAAGGTGATGTGGTGCTCAAGCATGAAATCCCATCAGGTATGATGTAAGAGGTACATTTCTGGGACATGAATACTGTTTCAAACCTAAAAAGGGGCTCCAGTTACCCTGAAGGCAGGGGTGGATGCACAAGGACAGCCTCCCCTAACCTCATTGGGCTGGCCCCAGGTATGTACTCACGAATAATTGTCACCAGAGATCCTCTCAGTCTGCGTGCTGTTGCCAATAGGGAGAAATCCAGTGCAGTGTTAGTTGGTGCAACGCACAGCAAGAAGGGTGATAGCAGGTCTGGCAAAAAGTTTTCTTTATTGAAGGGACATAAAAAACGGAAGGCTGCAACCTTCTACGCGTTTCGTGCAGTCAAAATGCACTTTATCAAGAAGTGAGTTAACATAGTATACATCACACTATATATAGGAACAGTCTGCCGATTTGGCGCCAAAATCGCTAATTGGTAATCTCATATTGATTGCAAATATATCATAAAGCTGTGCAAGTGCCATACAAAAGCGGCTAATTACCTGTTCACACCATGAGAAATCCGCCTCTAAACACATCTGCTCGGTGACACGCACCGCAGGGCAATGGAGGACCAAATCTCGCGAGATGCGCCTCAAGCTAGCCACGTTTGTTCGCGCATGCGCAGATTATAATTTGTCAAAAACAGACCCAAATCCAGCGAGAAGGAACCATCAAGGTCCTACATACTCGCGCATGCGCATAATAGCTCTATGTGAAATCGTGGATATATAATGACTGATAATGTGGTGTAACCACCCACAATAACGGGGATATTTGTGGGATTGCCTCATAAACCTATGAAGACACCCATTAACATACCCCACTGAAGGGGGGGGGGGGGGGGCACACCAACCATAAAACACATGAGTAAGTCCTATATATAGTGTGATGTATACTATGTTAACTCACTTCTTGATAAAGTGCATTTTGACTGCACGAAACGCGTAGAAGGTTGCAGCCTTCCGTTTTTTATGTCCCTTCAATAAAGAAAACTTTTTGCCAGACCTGCTATCACCCTTCTTGCTGTGTGTTGCACCAACTAACACTGCACAGGAATTACACCAGGTTGGAGTAGGTGAGCTAACCCACAAAGGATATAAACTGCAGTTATATTGCCATCACAGTTTAATATTTGTGAAGCACCAGGCCTGCAACACACGCAGTTTATGAGCTCCAACGATTGTGCTAGCACACCAGGATCTACAGGCCAGTACCCCATGATTGGGAGGCCGGACAGAGATAAAGTTATTATTTGTTTGTGCAGCGTTCGCACTGTTGGTATAGTTTGTTTTAAGTATATGTAGCAGGGTCACCCCTGGTCTAGGGTGACCAGACATCCCGCTTTTGCCGGGACAGTCCGTTTTTTTGGGGTTATCCAGGTTGCCGGTCCGTACCGGAAATGTCCCGGGTTTTGCCCCTGGTCCCGTGTGCGAGTCGGCGGCTGTGCGCAGGGGCGGTGGCGTTGGCGTGAGGAGGATGCGGCAGCCAGTGAGTATTTTTTTCAATTGTAGAATGCCAGGGGCGTGGCTTTAGAGTAGGAGCAGGGGATTGGTTGGAGGTCAGAGGATGCCGGGGGCGGGGCTTTGTACCGAGGGCAGATGTAGTGAGCTGAGCTTCTTCTGTGTGTGTGTGTTGTCTGTCTGTCCTGTCTGTCTGTCTGTCTGTCTGACTCTGTGTGTGTCCTGTCTGTCTGTATGTGTGTCATAGGAGGAGAGGAGGGAGAGGTGTGGGGAGGGGAAGACATTAGGAGATGAGGAGGGGGAGATATTAGGAGGGGAAGGTGTGGGGAGGGGAAGGTGTGGGGAGGAGAAGGTATCGGGAGGGGAAGACATTAGGAGATGAGGAGGGGGAAATATTAGTAGGGGAGGGGAAGGTGTGAGGAGGGGAGGGGAAGGTATGAGGAGGGGAGGGGAAGACATTAGGGGAGGGGAAGGTATGAGGAGGGGAAGGGGAGATAATGGGAGGGGAAGGTGTGAGGAGGGGAATGTATGGGGAGAGGAAGGTATAAAAGGAGAAGGTTTGAGGAGGGGAGGGGAAGGTGTGAGGAGGGGGTGATATTAGGAGATGAGGAGGGGGAGATATGATGAGATGAGGAGGGGGAGATATGAGGAGATGAGGAGGGGGAGATATGAGGAGATGAGGAGGGGGAGATATGAGGAGGGGGAGATATGAGGGGAGATATGAGGGGATGAGGAGGGGGAGATATGAGGAGATGAGGAGGGGGAGATATGAGGAGGGGGAGATATGAGGAGACGAGGAGGTGGAGATATGAGGAGAGGGGGGGATATGAGGGGGAGAGATGAGGAGAGGGGGAGATATGAGGAGATGAGGGGGAGATATGAGGAGAGGGGGAAATATGAGGAGATGAGGAGGGGGAGATATGAGGAGAGGGGGAGATATGAGGAGGGGGAGAGATATGAGATGAGGGGGAGATATGAGATGAGGGGGAGATATGAGATGAGGGGGAGATATGAGGAGGGGGAGATATGAGGAGGGGGAGATATGAGGAGGGGGAGATATGAGGAGGGGGAGATATGAGGAGGGGGAGATATGAGGAGGGGGAGATATGAGGAGGGGGAGATATGAGGAGGGGGAGATATGAGGAGACGAGCAGGGGGAGATATTAGGAGACGAGGAGGGGGAGATACTAGGAGATGAGGAGGGGGAGATATGTGGAGGGGACGGTATGATGAGATATGAGGAGGGGAAGGTATGAGGTGGGGAGGGGGAGATATGAGGAGATGATAAGGGGGAGATATTAGGAGGGGAGGGGAAGGTATGAGGAGGGATGGGGGAGATATTGGGAGGTATGAGGGGGGAAGGTATGAGGAGGGGAAGGTATGGGAAGGGGGAGATATGAGGTGGGGAGTGGGAGGTAAGAGGAGGGGGAGATATGAGATGAGGAGGGGAGGAAAAGGATTGAGGGGGAGATATGAGGAGGGATGGGGGAGATATTAGGAGATATGAGGAGGGGAGGGGAAGGTATGAGGAGGGATGGGGAGATATTAGGAGATGAGGAGGGGCAGGTATGAGGAGGGGCAGGTATGAGGAGGGGCAGGTATGAGGAGGGGCAGGTATGAGGAGGGGCAGGTATGAGGAGGGGCAGGTATGAGGGGCAGGTATGAGGAGGGGCAGGTATGGGGAGGGGAAGGTATGAGGAGGGGAGGGGAAGGTATGAGGAGGGGAGGGGAAGGTATGAGGAGGGATGGGGAGATATTAGGAGATATGGGGAGGGGCAGGTATGAGGAGAGGAAGGTGTGAGGAGGGGAGGGGAAGGTATGAGGAGGGATGGGGTATATATGAGGAGGGATGGGGTATATATGAGGAGAGATGGGGTATATATGAGGAGAGATGGGGTATATATGAGGAGAGATGGGGTATATATGAGGAGAGATGGGGTAGATATGAGGAGGGATGGGGTAGATATGAGGAGGGATGGGGTAGATATGAGGAGGGATGGGGTAGATATGAGGAGGGATGGGGGAGATATGAGGAGGGATGGGGGAGATATGAGGAGGGGAGGGGAGGGGAAGGTATGAGTAGGGATGGGGGAGCTATTATGAGATGAGGAGGGTGAGATATTAGGAGATGAGGAGGGGAGAAGAAGGTATGTGGAGGGATGGGGGAGATATGAGGAGGGGAAGGTATGAGGAGGGGAAGGTATGAGGAGGGATTAGGAGATATGAGGAGAGGAGAGGAGGGGAAGGTATGAGGTGGGGAGGGGAAGGTATGAGGTGGGGTGGGGAAGGTATGAGGTGGGGAGGGGGAGAGATGAGATGAGGAGGAGAGGGGAAGGTATGAGGGTGAGATATGAGGAGGGATGGGGGAGATATGAGGGGGCGATAGGAGCAGGGGAGGAGATATGAGCAGGGGAGTTATGAGGCGGTGAGGGGGAGATATGAGATGAGGAGATATGAGGAGGGGAGGAGGAGATATGAGGAGTGGAAGGGTGAGATGAGGAGGAGGAGGAGGGATGGGGGAGATATTAGGAGATATCAGGTGGGAAGGGGTAGATATGAGGTGAGGAGGGGGAGATATGAGGTGAGGAGGGGGAGATATGAGGAGAGGAGGGGGAGGTATGAGGAGGGGAGGGGCTGTGTGTGTAGGTAAGTGGCTGTGTTTGTCACTGTATGTGTGTCACTGTGTGTCTGTGTGTATGCCACTGTGTGTGCACGTATATTGGGGATGGAGGTTGAGTGTGGGGAGGGGAGAAAAATACATGCGGTGGGGGTGTAAGAGAGAGGGGGGAAGGAAAGGGTGACTGGGAAGTGTGTTATTGATGAGATGAGGAGGGGGAGATATGAGGAGATGAGGAGGGGGAGATATGAGGAGATGAGGAGGGGGAGATATGAGGAGATGAGGAGGGGGAGATATGAGGAGATGAGGAGGGGGAGATATGAGGAGATGAGGAGGGGGAGATATGAGGAGATGAGGAGGGGGAGATATGAGGGGATGAGGAGGGGGAGATATGAGGAGATGAGGTGGAGATATTAGGAGAGGGGGAGATATGAGGGGATGAGGAGGGGGAGATATGAGGAGGTGGAGAGATGAGGAGAGGGGGAGATATGAGGAGATGAGGGGGAAAGATGAGGAGATGAGGAGGGGGAGAGATGAGGAGATGAGGGGGAGATATGAGGAGGGGGAGATATGAGGATATGAGGAGGGGGAGATATGAGGAGGGGGAGATATGAGGAGGGGGCGAAATGAGGTGGGGGAGATATGAGGAGATGATGGGGGGGAGATATGGGGAGATATGAGGAGGGGGAGATATGAGGAGACGAGGAGGGGGAAATATTAGGAGACGAGGAGGGGGAGATATTAGGAGACGAGGAGGGGGAGATATTAGGAGACGAAGAGGGGGAGATATTAGGAGATGAGGAGGGGGAGATATGAGGAGGGATGGGAGAGATATTGGGAGGTATGAGGAGGGGAAGGTATGGGGAGGGGGAGATATGAGGTGGGGAGTGGGAGGTATGAGGAGGGGGAGATATGAGATGAGGAGGGGAGGGAAAGGATTGAGGTGGAGATATGAGGAGGGATGGGGAGATATTAGGAGATGAGGAGGGGGAGATATGAGGAGGGGAGAGGAAGGTATGAGGAGGGATGGGGGAGATATTGGGAGATATGAGGAGGGGCAGGTATGAGATGGGGCAGGTATGAGGAGGGGCAGGTATGGAGAGGGGAAGGTATGAGGAGGGGAGGGGAAGGTATGAGGAGGGGAGGGGAAGGTATGAGGAGGGATGGGGGAGATATTAGGAGATATGGGGAGGGACAGGTATGAGGAGAGGAAGGTATGAGGAGGGGAGGGGAAGGTATGAGGAGGGATAAGGTATATATGAGGAGGGATGGGGTATATATGAGGAGGGATGGGGTATATATGAGGAGAGATGGGGTATATATGAGGAGGGATGGGGGAGATATGAGGAGGGGAGGGGAATGTATGAGTTGGGATGGGGGAGCTATTAGGAGATGAGGAGGGGGAGATATTAGGAGATGAGGAGGGGGAGATATTAGGAGATGAGGAGGGGAGAAGAAGTTATGAGGAGGGATGGGGAGATATTAGGAGATATGAGGAGGGGGAGATATGAGGAGGGGAAGGTATGAGGAGGGGAAGGTATGAGGAGGGATTAGGAGATATGAGGAGAGGAGGGGAGGGGAAGGTATGAGGTGGGGAGGGGAAGGTATGAGGTGGGGTGGGGAAGGTATGAGGTGGGGAGGGGGAGATATGAGATGAGGAGGAGAGGGGAAGGTATGAGGGTGAGATATGAATAGGGATGGGGGAGATATTAGGAGATGAGGAGGGGGAGATATTAGGAGATGAGGAGGGGGAGATATTAGGAGATGAGGAGGGGAGAAGAAGGTATGAGGAGGGATGGGGGAGATATTTGGAGATATGAGGAGGGGGAGATATGAGGAGGGGGAGATATGAGGAGGGAAGGTATGAGGAGGGGAAGGTATGAGGAGGGATTAGGAGATATGAGGAGAGGTGGGGAGGGGAAGGTATGAGGTGGGGAGGGGAAGGTATGAGGTGGGGAGGGGAAGGTATGAGGTGGGGAGGGGAAGGTGTGGGGTGGGGAAGGTATGAGGTGGGGAGGGGGAGATATGAGATGAGGAGGAGAGGGGAGATATGAGATGAGGAGGAGAGGGGAAGGTATGAGGGTGAGATATGAGGAGGGATGGGGGAGATATGAAGGGATGATAGGAGCAGGGGAGTTATGAGGCGGTGAGGGGGAGATATGAGATGAGGAGATATGAGGAGGGGAGGAGGAGATATGAGGAGTGGAAGGGTGAGATGAGGAGGAGGGATGGGGGAAATATCAGGTGGGAAGGGGGAGATATGAGGTGAGGATGGATAGATATGAGGTGAGGAGGGGGAGATATGAGGAGAGGAGGGGCAGATATGAGGAGCGGAGGGGCTGTGTGTTTGTCACTGTGTATGTGTGTCACTGTGTGTCTGTGTGTATGCCACTGTGTGTGCACGTATATTGGGGATGGAGGTTGAGTGTGGGGAGGGGAGAAAAATACATGCGGTGGGGGTGTAAGAGAGAGGGGGGAAGGAAAGGGTGACTGGGGAGTGTGAGGTGGGGTGAGAGTGAGGATGTGTATGAGAAGTGGGAGTTCTCACAAGGCCGCCGAAACGTGGGTAGGGGGCTCCAGTGGAAACATTTGTCCTGGGCCCCGGGAAAGCTGTCTGCGGCCCTGCATGGCAGTGATGTCACTGACTGCCACGAGGAGAGCAAGAGACCCTATTTTGCAAAGTGTAATATACATACAAGGTCAGGAATGTCACATTTTTAAAATGTCTTAATTTTAATTAATGCCTACATTTTTTTTATTTAATTTTAATTTATGTCAATTATTTATTTAATTTTAATTTGTTAATTATTTTAATTTTAATTACACATACACACATACACACATACACACATACACACATACACACATACACACATACACACATACACACATATACACATACACACATACACGGTGAGGGAGCAGAGAGCGAGAAAGGGAGGGAAGTGGGGGAGACTAGAATTTGTGTTATGTTAAGAATCGAAAATAAATACCTTTTTGAAGTAGTAATCAACCCCTGCGAACTGAGCATTCTTGGCCAATAATGCCCTGGCTGTAAGAGTTGAAGGGCCCAAGCAAAGCCCCCACCTCTATACACACAAACACACTTCAGCCCCCACCTCTATACACACGCGCACACTGCTGTCCCCAACTCTATACACACACACACACTCTGCAGGGCCCACCTCTGTATACAGAAACACACACTGCAGCCAGGGTTGCCACCTTCTATTGAAGGCTAACCCGGAGATAATTTTTTTTAGATCTTTTTATTATATATTTATTTGTCTTGCCTTTGGCTGTATACTCCCCTCCAAATTCCGTCAACATGGCTGCGCGACGTCACGTAATGCACATTGCCATAACAACGAGCCGCTCCGTGACATCACGCGGCATCAAGTTGACATGACAACGGGACGCATTATGGTGCCGAGGCATCACGTGATGCCACGTTGTCATAGCAACATGTTATATCGCCTGACGTCAGTGTCTCGTTGTCATAGCAATGGGGTGCGTCATGTGATGTAATTTGTTTAAAAAAATTATTTATAAATGTGTCCCGGTTTTTCATTTTGAAAATCTGGTCAGAGATAAAACAAGAACAAGGGGGAGCGAGGGGTTAATAAAACAAGTATAAATAAAATTATAGCACATCCACCCCTCCTAAATAAAGGAGGCTGGGAACAGCAGGGGGGAGGAGGATTTAAACACTTGCTTCATCATCTTTGTACCACACCACACGGGAGTCAATGGGAAGCATGGCGCAGTGAAGATTCACTTGAGAGAAGATTTTCTGCTAGCAACCACCACATCTTGCTGCTCAGATTGCCACTGGAGGGCTGGATTACTACAGATACCTCTTGTTCTGTATGTACTTGCACTTGGCCGTGTGAGTATAGCGGATTATATTATATATTTCCAGTTCCTCCTACCCCCCCCCCCTCCCATTGCTGTTCCCAGCCTCCTTTATTTAGGAGGGGTGGATGTGCTATAATTTTATTTATACTTGTTTTATTAACCCCTCGCTCCTCCTTGTTCTTGTTTTATCTCTGTTTCTAAGGGTCTTGGATAGTCCCTACTTGGGTTGAAGCAGAAGGGATTTACATCTCTATAGGTCCCCCCTTATCCATTAGGGGCACCTACCACCGATTGTTGGTATTATTTATCTGTTATCTTCGAATGGGACACATTGCTGGGTCTGATTGTACAGTTAGCGCCTAGGTTTCTTCTGTTTCACATTGAAAATCTGGTCACCCTACCTTGGTCCCCCTTACTTGTGTGCTGCTGTGGGGGCGAGTGTGTCGCCGGGGGCTCGCGACGTCGGAGGAAGGGCGCCACCATCTTTTCTGTGCCCGCGCATGTGCGGAGGGTCGCGCATGTGCAGAGGCGATCTGGCGGCCATGTTCTGGTTGGTGCGAGGTTCGCGCATGCGCAGTCAGTGTGTGGAGTCCCGGCGGCCATTTCATATTGCACAGGTACAGATAGCGCACGCGGCGCCAATAGAGTAGAGGCTCTAAAGGAACTACATTACCCAGAAGCCTCTGGGGACTGCCCTTTCACCCATATTACTTGCTGCATTACAGCCAATAGGGCTTACAGATTCTCCTGCTGCAAAGGGGATACATTGTTGCGCGCTGGAGTCAGAAAGCTGACAGTGGAGAACGAGTGTCAGTAGGAGCTGGGACACAGACAGGGGAGGGTGTATATGTGCAGGGATGCAAGTTGCCTCTGCACTAGGCCAGAGATCTCCTCTAGGCCCCAGCTAGGCCCTACTCACATGCTACTGCGTGGTTGCTACAGGGACAGGCCCTTAGGTAGGGACCCTGCCCCTTTAGTTGTTTGTTAGTTCAGGGACACAGCCAGAATGCTGCACAACCCTGAAGGTTGTGGTCTGGGACCAGACCCTGTCCAGTTGCAGAGAAGCTTTCCAAGGTGGAAGCATCCTACAGGACATCATCCCACGTGGAGGCGGAATCGTCGCGGGATCAGAGGATCCACTTATATCCACGTCTGCGAGCCCGGGTGTAGACACACCCGGCAGATACCATTATACACCAAGTGCACCAACTATATCCTCATCTAGTACGGAGCTGATCATGCCTAAGGGTTGTGGGACTTTTGGGTCTTTGGGTACATGGTGTGGGGTGAAGGCCCTGCGAGGCATGGGGCAGTTGTAGCTCTAGTCATTATAGAGTCTAGTGTTCAGGGTTACCTGTTATCTCTATGTTCAGTAAAGACCTTTCTATTTTTACAAAGCTATGTGTTCATTGTGTGATTGTGTCCTGTTAGGTGCTGCTTCCGCTCTGCTGGGATCCCTCACAGGTGGAGGCGCTGCACCATAGTAAGTGATATACCCCAGGGTCTCCGTGGCAGAGGCTTAGGCTCCTGTGAGCAAACAGGTAAATGGCAGCACCAGTATCATATTTACAGCCTACCCCCAGATCTCACTTAGGGGTGGGGGAAACAGAGCTACATATATATGTGTATGGAGTGATTCTGAGATTAAGAGTCACCTTAATGATTCATATGAGATATGTAACACCACAAATTATAGCTATATGAGTATATAAAGCTTGTTATAATTCATTACAACTGTGTTGTGTCTAGTCACTACAGTCTCACACAACATGTACCTCACACTATAAGAATTAAACAGTAACCCTTAGGACTCAGGCTCCCACCTCAGTGATAGACCATATAATCTGAAGTAAAATAAAGAGGGGTTATATTGGAGGCGCTGCTGAGATCTTCACCATAAGGGGGACACAAGCGCAGGGATATCTACTGATACTGTCCATTAAAAACCTGACAGCGGCGATTTTTGTGTAGTGCACAAGGTTTTTCTGTCACCATGAGAGCCACCATCTTAACTGATGGGTGATCCAGGGCGGGATTAGACCATGGTAAGGCCTTTTTAGTAGGCTCCCTCTTCAGTGATAGGCCATATAATCTGAGGTAAAATAAAGAGGGGTTACATGTATTTGGGTATTTTTTTTTAATACAGATGCAGCGGCCGTTATCCTATCATTTTACAGGTTGAATTCCTTGGTACACCCGGTCTTGGCGCGTGATTTCTTGACATTTTCACGCGTTATTACGCGAGTTTACTATTGTTTTATTCGAGTGCAGAAAATTGAATTTTAGCGTTGTCTGCAATACCGTCGAAACTCAAGTGGGCGATCGCGAGTTGTCTTAAAAATCTAATTGCAATGCAGCCTGTCTTTTATTTCTGTACAGTACTTCAAGTGTGTGTAATTGTAATTTGAAGATTAAAAATATGAACACACACAACAAAAAGTATTTTTACCGAATTAAATGTTTATTTGTACAGGATAATAAAGTTCAAATGAATAATACAAAAATACAACGTCGGCTCTTCTTCCAAATGTAAAATGTATATTCCGCACACTTGTGCAAGTGCATATGCGTGTCATCACATTTCTGTGCATGCGTGTCATTATGTAACCTTGTTCAGAATTAAATTACTGTACAGTAAGATACAGTGTATTTGCTCACTGTAAGTGTATGTAATCAGTAAATGCAGTGTATGTAATCAGTAAATGCATCGTATTTTAAAGATTTTTATAGTGTATGTCAAAGATATATTTAGATACAGTATATTTAAATGGCATCAGTACTTTATTTATAGTACTACTGAAAGTTTATTTAAGCACTTAAAGCAATGTAATATCAAGAGAAATCACCACCGCCGAAGAGGAGAGTGAAACAGCGGGCACGGCCGCGCAACAAAAATAGCAAAGGCTGGACTGTGCTATAAAGACGGCTTTATTTCAACATGGATTTTAAAAAAAGAGAGAAGGGATAACACCCCCCGCAGCTCTGCAGCACTAGTTAATTGAGGGGATCGTGTGCCTCAATGTTCCTTCTACAATGTAATATCAAGATTTATATATACGGTATGTCAGATATTTATATATATTTAAATGCCTTTACATCTTTATATTACTTTAGGTACAGTACAGTGCTATTGTAAGTGTATCTAAACAGTAAATGCAACTTATTTGCAAGATGTTTATACTGTATACAGTACTGTACAGTATGTCAATTGGATATTTATATACAGTACATTTAAATGACTTTAGTACTGTGTATAGCAGCGGTGCGCAATCTGTGGGGCGCGACCCCCAGGGGGGGCGCGAGACTGCCGACGGGGGGCGCGGGGTTTACAGAGGCCCCGCGCGCTTCCCGAAGGCACTTAAATTAAGTGCCGGGGGAGCTGCAGGGCCTCTGTAAACCATACTTACCCGTGGCTCCGGCGGCTTCCTCCCGGCGTCGCCATGGCAACGCGGCGTCAAAATGACGCTGCGAGGTCATGTGACGTCACGTTGCTATGGCAACGTGACGTCATTACGCCGGAGCGCGGGTAAGTTGGGGTTGGGGGGGGCGCGGGAGCGAGGGGACAGCCGTCAGGGGGGCGCAGGGAAAAAAGTTTGCGCCCCCCTGGTGTATAGTACTACTGTAAGTGTCTAAACAGTAAAAACATGATCACACCAAAAAGTATATTTAAAGAATGAAAAATTGTATTTGTACAGGATAATAAAGGAAAAAAGAATAACAATCAATAACCTTCAGGGACTATTTAACACCTCAAGTCATAAATCGCATACTACACACGGAGGAGGGATAGGCTCTCTCACAGATAACATTCCAAGAGACACTGTTTTGAAGTAAAACCCTTGCCTGCTTTATTCAAAGTAACATCGCCGGAAGAAGAGATCAGTGTATCTCAAAAGCTCGCACAAAGCATTTAGTTAGCCACAGAACGGTATCATCTATTCATTCTTGATTATAAATATATATATATATATATATATATATACAGTGCTTGACAAATCACCCAAAAATCTACTCGCCGAACCAAAAAATCTACTCGCCACCTAGTCCCGCCCCTAGTCCCGCCCCCAACCCCGCCTCTAGTCCCGCCCCCAGCCACGCATTTTAAAAAAAGCCATAAATTGAATAAATTCCTAGTAAGAACATTCGTTTTTGATATTAGTTTATTTATTGTATTACATTATACTACAATTATTCCTTGGTGTGTGTGTGTGTGTGTATAAATGTCAAATCTAGAAAAAAAAAGCCAGATGTGGATGACTAGTTTCCTGCACCCCTTAACTAGTGTCTGGATGCCCCCGCTTCACAATATTTAAATCAGCAATCCCGTCTGGGATCTTACCTGATCCGCAGACCCTCAAAGTCCAGGTACCCTCATTCCCGCAATGTTATACATTGGAGGGGAGGTGTTCGTTACCTGTCTTCTGGGTTAGGGGGGGTTCGATGTCTTCCGTGTGAAGCTTGAGTCAGATCTGGAAGTAAGCAGTATAGGTTATTTCAGTGTAGTATAGGGCAGTTAAGATATCCAGATCCATAGTGTGAGAGTGTGTGGGGGAGAGAGCGAGAGTGTGTGGGGGAGAGAGCGAGAGTGTGTGGGGGAGAGAGCGAGAGTGTGTGGGGGAGAGAGCGAGAGTGTGTGGGGGGGAGAGCGAGAGTGTGTGGGGGAGAGAGCGAGAGTGTGTGGGGGAGAGAGAGAGAGAGAGTGGGAGAGAGAGAGTGGGAGAGAGAGAGAGAGTGGGAGAGAGAGAGAGAGAGTGGGAGAGAGAGAGAGTGGGAGAGACAGAGAGAGAGAGTGGGAGAGACAGAGAGAGAGAGTGGGAGAGACAGAGAGAGAGTGGGAGAGACAGAGAGAGAGTGGGAGAGACAGAGAGAGAGTGGGAGAGACAGAGAGAGAGTGGGAGAGACAGAGAGAGAGTGGGAGAGACAGAGAGAGAGTGGGAGAGACAGAGAGAGAGTGGGAGAGACAGAGAGAGAGTGGGAGAGACAGAGAGAGAGTGGGAGAGACAGAGAGAGAGTGGGAGAAACTGAGAGAGAGTGGGAGAGACAGAGAGAGAGTGGGAGAGACAGAGAGAGAGTGGGAGAGACAGAGAGAGAGTGGGAGAGACAGAGAGAGAGTGGGAGAGACAGAGAGAGAGTGGGAGAGACAGAAAGAGAGTGGGAGAGACAGAAAGAGAGTGGGAGAGACAGAAAGAGAGTGGGAGAGACAGAAAGAGAGTGGGAGAGACAGAAAGAGAGTGGGAGAGACAGAAAGAGAGTGGGAGAGACAGAAAGAGAGTGGGAGAGACAGAGACAGAAAGAGAGTGGGAGAGACAGAGACAGAAAGAGAGTGGGAGAGACAGAGACAGAAAGAGAGTGGGAGAGACAGAGACAGAGAGTGGGAGACAGAG